>NC_054388.1:53505827-53805827 GCF_017654675.1 Xenopus laevis | reverse complement strand
CAGTCAGAACCAGCTGGTCAAAAATAGTCAAACTGATTTCAATTACATTTAGACATAAAAAAATATGGAATGAATGTATATTGGGAAGTTGTTTAAAACGACATTTGCTTCCATTAGGCATTTTATTTTTGTGCTTATATGCCCTTTAAGTGAGGTGGCTTCTGCACACAGACAGGCAGAGCACATTTAGTGCATTAGCTACTGCGTGACCATACATCATTTTTATAGTGCATAAATGTCATTAATTCCTCTCTATCTCTTATGCCCCTGCCCAAACATTCCATTATGTGTTTGCACCCTTAAACTGGGGTGAAACAAGGGCAGAACAGAGAGGGACCCTTGGGGCAGAGTTTAGCAAAAGACAGAAATCCCCTGACAATTCCATCTGTACTTGTCCAAGCAATACTGCACAAATTGCATAAATATTCATAGCAGCTGGAAAGAGACGGGACTGGCCCTCTGTAATCACAGCTCCCTGAACCAACCAGTCTGTCTGAGGGAAAGTACAACTAAAAGGGAGGTGTGGGAACAAAGAAACTACACTTTTAAAAAAAAAATTTAATCGTCCTGTACTGGTTTAATTAACAATGATATTAAAGGAGTAGTTGACATTTCAATCAATATGCTCATCTAAAAAAATTAGCATTAGGTTTTCGTTGTTTAGTTTTTTGTTCAGACCAAAAGTAAAAAGCAACTGCACATGGTCTCAGAATAGCACTGTCTGCATCATATTCAAGAGTAAGTGCCCATCCTCGGCACAAAACACGATAGGGCTGACTATGTCCTAATAAAGATTTTTCTACTTTTTATATCATCTGGGCTCCTTTTTCAACTAACAGTTAGTCTATCCCTTTTTTTTTTTGTTAAAGGTCAACTACGCCTTATAATAAGGTAGAAAAGTTGAAGGAAATCAGGCCATGTTTGCACATCATGCAGGTACAAGTGCTGGATCCCAGCACAGCATTGCAACCCTTAGAACCCATCCATGGGGCTTCTGTACCCTTGAGACATAGGCAGATAGGGCATTTCAGTATCTTGCATCAACTGGTGAGCATCTGAATGACGTGCAAGTTCGGGGTTGTCAAGGGGATGCCCATCTATTACCTCCAGTCTGCCCCTGTAAATACAGTGCTACCAAACACAGGCAACACTGCATTCAAGGGAAAGGCAATGGCCTTGGAGCTCCTTTCTGGAACCAGTGATATTCTTTTTGGTTTAGGCACAAATTAGATATTTTAGGGGCAACCAAGTGGCAACCACTTTCTTCCTGATTTATCCACAGGATGGCCCTACTTCTGGGTGTGGCTGCATTGTCAACTGGTCCTACCAACATGAATAAGCAACAGATATGCAGCTACAGTATATAAGGCTCCCTGTGCAGAAACCCAGAGCCAACCTGTGTTATTGAACATGTATCCAAAAATAAAATGAATGGAAACCCCACTTAGAATGATGGTATATTTAACCTTTCATTGTCAATCCAAGTGATACTAAAGAGAGAAAAACCCTAGAAGTTGACTAAAAGAGATAAAACCTAATAGGTGGACTAGGTGGGCTTATGCACTGCTATGCAGTGGTCACTTGGCATTGGGAAAGGAATTGCTAATAATGCACAGTGCACTGCAATGCTCATTCTAACAACATGCATTGTGTACAAGAAATCCGCAGCGCTCCTGCAGTGCATACCTGTAGGGCACAACTGAACTTCAGAGCTGGGGTCAATATAAAGGGAAGAACGTGTGGAGCCAGTACAGCAACTGGAGCGGCAGGACTGGCATTCTCTCTCAGTCCGGTCATCACAGCCTCCCATCTTGTCCTAGTTGACCTCATTCATAATATCACTCAGAAAACTCATTAAGGCTTTCCCACTCCGCTCGCAGACCTTAATTCCGCCTCGCTCCAGCCCAATTCTGCAATGATATATGTGAAAAATAATTGAACTATATTTGAAAATATATTGGATATTACTAGTTACACACTGTGGGATTTATTGGCACAATCTATCACCACCTTGTAAGTAACAAAAAGAATAGGAACATAGAGAGAGAGAGAGAGAGAGAGAGAGAGAGAGAGAGAGAGAGAGAGAGAGAGAGATGGGGTGGGGGTAAGCCCACAAGCCCACTCCTTCCCTGGAAGATGCTGGATTAAAAAGGCAGAGAAAGAAAAAACATAGTGGCCCACAGTATATTATCTAGTGCATTACATATATTTAAAACAATTCAGGGGGTCGATATATACAGTATCTATTAAAAACCTCTACCAGAAGGCCATAATGCACCTTTGGATGATGTCATGTCTGATTTATGATGATGTCACTTCTAATTTTAGGATGAGTGTCAGGTAGCAGGTCAGGTTGTAGATCCAAATGTGTAAAATTGCAGGTTGTGGGTCACTGGTCTTTCCATTGGGTAAAGGTCCACCTGATTAGGCCTATGCAGATCTTTGATACAAACAAGGCAGTGCCCATTGCTCAGTCCTTTACTATTTACCCTACAGTTCATGTACATGGAGAAGGTTCTGCATGAATATATGTCTCTTGAATGTGATCCTGAAGATCAACTTGATAAAGCCAAAAGGATGTAGCTATTGCAGATCTTCGGCCTGTTTAGGGCTAATGGGAGCACATCACCCAACAAGCTTGGAACATGTGCAGGTGTAATAAGGAGTGCAGGACGAAGAGCTAATGACATCATGAGAGCATCAGTTCCTGGTACTTATAATCTAAATAATCAAAAAACCTTAGCAAAGTAATAGGGAAGGTCCCCATAGGCTAACATTGTACCTCTAAATAAATATCAACATAACTAATATGGATGGGATACCAATACCCAGAGCTATATATATGCACATATTTGACTATTGATGGGGGCATTTATTCACCAGGCATGGATTCACGACAACTTTCTGCACTTCACCGACTGCAAATGTTTTCTCAACACTGGCATGAAAATTGGCAGTGGAAAAGTTGACGCAAGAATAGAAATTGTCACTTGACAAAATTATTCAGACGCCAATTGACTTTAATGCATTTGGACAAAAAAGTCTTGCGTATAAAAATTGACGCTTGGGTCAAAATAATTTTTTCTACCGAGGTACAATGTTAGCCTATGGGGACCTTCCCTATTACTTTGCTAAGGTTTTTTGATCGAAGGAAAATCCTTCGATCGATGGATTAAAATCCTTCGAATCGTTCGATTCGAAGGATTTTATTGTTCGATCGTAGGATTTGCAGTAAATCCTACGAATTTGATATTCGAATTCGTAGGATTTTACCTCGAGGGTCGAATTCGAGGGTTTATTAACCTTCGATATTCGACCCTTAGTAAATGTGTCCCCTGGTGTTAAAATACCATGGGGCACAACACTTAGGAACCTGTGATGGGCTGGATAATGCAGAGTAGAGAGTACATGTATGAATATAGGAATTTTTATTTATGTGTGGTATATTACTTTTATTGAAGCATTTGATCTTTTGATTATTTATTGAAAACAATAAGCAAGAAATCTAATGGTAGAAGGACTTACATATTCATGGCACATTAACCCACAATATGTTCTGTGTATAGATCCGCCAAGCATAATCTTGCAATTAACATCAAGGGTGTATTAGTTGTCTCCAGTATCAGAATCATGCAAAATGTAAGTCTAATTGCTTAGGAAAGGGTTATTTGCTCTGAACATCAGATTTAAAAGAACTTGACTGTCAGATTAATTTTTATTTGCATTATGCACTGGCCATTAAGTTTGTTTCAGGTGTGGGCAGAAGGGCGTTTGCTGTCAGTCCTTGACAACTGAAGATAATATTTTGTTAAAAGGAAACTGTCTTGGGAAAAACATTTCTTTAGTTAATAATCCTGCTCCAGCAGAATTATACACTGAAATCCATTTTTCAAAAGAGCAAACAGATATTTTTATATTTAATTTTGAAATTTGTTAGACGTGATGTCCATTTCCCAGGTGCCCCAAAACCATGTAACTGTCTTTCTAATATTGAAGTGTAAAGTTTCATTTTTCACCTTCTAAAGCAGCTCTGGGAGTAGGGTTGCCACTCGGCCAGTATTTTACTGGTGTAGCTGGTAAAACACCTGTCGGGCCGGTATTACAAATATACCAACAATGAAGTTGCCAGTAAATTTGTAATATCCTTAACAGAAGCCCTAAGCCCAGCGCCGATTCAGACCTAAGCGCCGCCTGAGGCGGCTCCTGCAATGCCGCCCCCCCTCGCCGACTTACTTGTCGGGAGGGGAGGCAGGAACACTAATGCGGAGAGCGCAATTGCGCTCTCTCGCATTAGTAAAGCCGAATTTCCGGTTTAAAAACCGGAAATTCTGCTCTTAAAGGTGCAGGAGCGGCTTTTTGCCGCCCCTGGAAACCGCTTCGGCGTTGCCGCCTGAGGCGAGCGTCTCAGCTCGCCTCATTGGCGGCGCGCCCCTGCCTAAGCCTGCCCCTAATCTATTGGAAACGTAACGTTTCTCCACCTTCTGGCCATCGCGTGGTGTGGCCCCACCCCTTTTATGTCACAGCCCGCCCCTTTTGTTCCCACCCCCACTACTGGCCGGAAGAAATTTTATGAAAAGGTGGCAACCCTATCTGGGAGGGGGGACGCCGACTTGTCTAAACTATTCTAAATTGATACATTTAGTTGATACATTTGTTATCTTTGTCCCTGCTGAGCAGAATCCCTGAGTTTCATTAAAGACAGCTGTTAGAATTGATGCAATAGTTGCTAAAATTCTACAGATACTGCTGAGAAATGTATCAACTAATTGTATCAACTAAATGTAGCAAATTGTAAGAGTTCAGATGCTCCTGGATCACTGAGCTGCCAGACTGAAACTAGAGACAGAAAACATTCAACTTTAAACTTAAATTTTGGGAAAACTTTAAAAAATAAAAGATGGAAAGCAATAGAAAAAAAAGTCTTTGTTTATGGTGAGCTACCTGAAAACAACTAACTGAATAAAAAGTGTTTGGAAGGTGAACAACCCCTTAAAATACAATGAGAAGGGGAGAAACAATAGCTGTCTCAAAGTTCCATCCTGAAGTACTGACTCCTTCTCAAAGCTCAGAATCAGGCACAAATCACTGAGATGGCTGCCTCCAGACCAATATTACAGCTAAAAAGAAATACATTTGTTGGTTAAAGAATAAAATATTAAATGGTAGAGTGAATTATTTGCCATGTATATTAGAAATAAAAAGTAAACCATAAAAATCATAACAGAATCCCTTTAAGGATTTAGTGCATCCATACGAGTATACAGTATACAGTACATCTGGGATGCCCCAGCAGTTGTTGGGGAGGGGGTCTAGGTCAGAGGTTGGACATTCCTGATTTATATAATCCCCCCCCCCATGGATGGGACCTTCCAGCATTGGCAGGAACCCTAATATAAACATACACATGCATAGTGGAAATGTGGTTCCCAGAATACCCTGCACCAGCTGACGCACCAGTAGTTGCTTATTCCAGAATACCCCATATAACCCATGCCACCCTGCTGACTCTATGGAATCTGTCTGTCTAATGCCACACATATACAGACATGGCAAAAAGATCAATGAGCCCTTAGCAATGGCCTGAGACCAAAAAACAGCAGTGCCCCGCTAGCATTATCACATTGATGCATGGCTCCTCTCTGCGTGCCATGCTCAGAGAATTATTCGAAATCCTCAACTAAAAGTTCAGATCTGTGTCTCTGGGAGATCTCAGTGGACCATCTAGTGCATTGTCTACAATTTATATTATCTGCCAGACAAACAAGAGATGAACACTGGGGGAGATCTGATGGGCAAAAGGGGCAGAGAGAGAAAGTGCTCAGATAAAGACAGTAAGATTATAATAGGGACAGAATCATGTTGACAGTGAGACACAGAGAACAGGGGCAAGGGGAAAGCAGGTCACAGACAAGGGAAAGATAAAGGAACAGATATATGTGCTGTGCAAGGACTGACTGCAGGGACAGGAACGTCAGGGGAACGTGAAATAAAAATAAAACCAGGAATGAGAGAGTGAGAGAGAGCAACAGATGGAGAGAATAGGAAACGAGGTTTCATTTGAGCACAAAAACATGTGTGAATATATTACCAATTTGCCTTCAGGCTGGGCACCCAAACCTAAGCTCTAAGTACCAAGAAGCTAGCAATGCATGGGCAGGGCAGTCCTCTCCCCAAAAGAGCAACACATGGCCCCTATGTCCTTGGGACCAAATGATCCAACAAACCAGTTTTGACAGACAACCTATGTGGCTAAATCAAGCAAAGATCTGTGTTTTGGTTGTAGCTCTCTAAATTAGACAGGTTAACTGTAGTGCTTACTAGTGATATGTTCCTTATCATAATCTGCCCTTTCCTAACTCAGACCATCTTGAGACACCGACGGAAGAGAAGAAGAATTATATGTACAGTACGTCCCTGGCACAGGCAGCAGGGAATTAAAGGGACCTGCCACTTCTGTCCCTGTGAGACCCCATTATTTCTACCTACAGAAAGCAATGTCAAAGGAACAAATTTAGTGATAAAATGTCACAAACCCCCAATAAAATACACTGTAGCAGAACCAGAGTTTAATTAGCACCTCTGTACCCGCTCCAATAGTAAAAATGTTCCGGAAATGACCCCTGATTATGTAAACCAGTGGTTTTCAGACTCATTTAGCTCAAGTAGCAGCCTCTGAGTCCCAAATTTGACCATGACAACTTAATTTATAGCATAGTTTGATCACTCATTTAGCAAAAGTTCCATTAATATATATTACATCAACTCAAATTTTGCACTAAATGACCTTTATTATGGCTTTCCATGAGTATCTAGTATAGGTAATAGGCACAATAGGCAGTCTAATATGATGTGAATATATTACCAATTTGCCTTCAGGCTGGGCACCCAAACCTAAGCTCTAAGTACCATGAAGAAGGACAGCCCCACTACTCTAAGCACTCAAGTGAGAAGCTAGCAATGCATGGGCAGGACAGTCCTCTTCGAAAAGAGCAACACATGGCCCCTATGTCCTTGGGCCCAAATGATCCAGCAAACCAGTTTTGACAGACAACCTATGTTGCTAAATCAAGCTAAGATCTGTGTTTTGGTTGTAGCTCTCTAAAGTAGACAGGTCAACTGTAGTGCTTACTAGTGATGTGTTCCTTATCCTAGCCTGCCCTTTCCTAACTCAGACCATCTTTAGGCATCGTGCAGTCTGGACTAATAAACCTATGCTTGACATAAGCATAGCTAGGGTTTCTTTAAAAAATTAGGTAAGATTGTCATCTGTCTGAGTTTGAAACAGTCTGGTTTTACATAGAATGTCCAGAAAAAAAACACCTGTCCGGATTTCATAAGTCTGAAATCCTGACATGACTCTGTTCTGACTAAAATGTAATTCAGCCCATCACCCCATTCAGCCATCACTTAATTTTCCTACCTTGACATTAACATCCATTTGGTCTTTCCACCATACAAAGGTGGCAAGCTTAGCTGGAGTAGTAATTTGGCTACCAAACTGCCTGACATTGGTTCCCACAGGTGTTGGACCAGCCCACATATCACTGATGCTTACTATCACTTTAAGAATGCATTATTTCATCTATATAAACACTTAACTAAAATATATTTTTTAAATCTGTATACATTAAACATAAGTAAATTGTATATGGGCAACAAGACCTTATACATATACCCGACCCTCTGCTATTTCTAGAATCTATGGCTGGTGCTACATAAGGGGTTAAGAGAGAGACAGCACAATTATCATAAAAATCCTGACAAAGAAAAAAAATATCTGAATAAAAACATGGCGACAGCAGGAGAAAAAAAGTCAGAAAGGAGTTTGAAATGTATACAGATGATTCCAGTTGATGCTTCCCATCTGCTATTTTGCTGGTTACCTGATAAAAATACACAACAATAATATGGAATGAGAAGGCGGTGTGGTGCAGTGAGAGCAAAAACAGAACCATGAATCATATGAGGGGATGTAGAGTTAGAGGGGAGACACAGAACAGGGGCCCCTAGCAGTGCAAGATGGCTGGGGTCCCAAAGCAAACGCTCTGAAAAAACATGACAAAAACATTCCAGCTTGTTATTGTAATGAGACCTAGGAAATGTAGCACATTCAGAAGTCTTGGGATTTACAGTTTAATCACAGGTAGTTGATAAGCCTTTGTCATAAATTTATTGTAATTACCCTCCGTACGATGCCTGATGACACACAATAAACTTAATCTCTTGCACAAAGGAATATTTAAGTTCATTAATATACCAAGCTAACCTCATGTGGGTGCACCGTTGGGTGGTACTGGGCTTCTGTTTGTATGTATGGGGGTAAAAGTGTTCCCCTTCTTTTCAGGACCCGCCATACATTCTTCCAGTAGAACTGGGAACTTATATCTGAGCCCATTCTTTTGCTCTGTCTTGTAATTTCCCTCAATTCGCATTCATCATTGGGACACGGGAAAAATTAATCAAAGCCCCGAAGCGACATCTTTATCACCCATAAAATACACTCTCCGTCAAGAATTGCTGCATTGCGTCTCAAGGCCTATGCAAATCGGGGAAGGCACAACTATTTTTTATATTAATTGTATTAATTATGGAAGCGGTGGAACAATACAGATCCTCTGTGATAGATTCATATAAAAAGAGAAGGACAAAAGATCTCAGGGATCTGATTTAGGAGGGAAAGAGAATCTGGATCCCTGCTCTGTATATTAATGATGCTCCAATTAACTGTTAATGGCGAGACACTTATTATATTCATTGAAAACCCTTATATTTATATGTATATTTTCTTATTCCCTGTATTGTTTGCCAAATAGTAGTAATGCCTGGAGGGTTTCAGAGGGTTGATATGGCTTCTGCCATTCTGGTTCAGTCCAATGGTCAAGTAAGCCCCCTTTGCCCAGCCAATTGGATGCCAGAGCTTCATTGTTAATCTTATTTCTCCCCTTTTGCTCTTGTCTCCTTTCTCTTCTTCTTCTTTTTTTGGTCTTTTACTCATTCCCTCACTTCCCCCTGTATCCTTCCCTGTAACAACATATCTTGCCATATTGTCCTTTACTTGTAATATAAAGGGTTGCAGTTAACCCCCTTTTGTATAGTCAATGGACCTACAAGGAACCTGACATCTTACAACACAGTACAGTAGATATAGACAGTGCTAAATGTAATAGGTGTTGTATGGAAATAAGAACCCTGGTCGTACTAAAAAATATCAGCCAAGTTTGTTACAACTTTAGCTAGGTTCTTGGAAGGGGTTTGTAAAACAATAGAATGGCTATGGGAAGTGGTAAGGAAGCTTGCACCCAGATAGCGATAAGAATGTAGGGAAACCTAAAATTTCTGGATAAGGTAGAAACTACAGTGAAGAAAAAAAAAGCAAAGAATCTGTTCCTTACTGTAAACTGACCAAAATTGGACACAACATGATCATCGAAAAATAGTTATTATTACTGTAATCAAAAGACAATCAACATCTTAGAATCCTTTTGAGAGACATGCAATTGGTGCATTATCTCTCAGCTTTCCTACATCAGCCTGAAATCTTGATATGGGCAGCAGGGAAACAACAGGTGGAGGGTCACTGGTAGTATAAATAAATATTGTGTCTGCTTCTTTGCTTCCCAACTGTGCTAATTGTTTGTTTGCTCTCTATTCATTGTTGTTCATGGTTTCTGTGGAGTAAAAATTCAGTAAAATTCCTATTTCACTATGCAAAACTCATCGCAGGCATTTTATATTATTATATTATAACTACAACCCCATGACAGGAAACCTACCCCTTATATAACAGAACATAAATACTCTAGATACAGTGTATGAGATACACCTAGCAGTATAAACACACGTAACCTTGCACTGCTTTCAACATTAATGGAGCAAATCCCAAGAGCTCTGCAGTCGGATGTATATAATGAGTGTAACAACCCAGAATATAGAGAATAGGGCTGTGCCAATGAGAGATGTAAAGACAGTAAGTAAAACATGCTATAGACCCCTAATGTAAGTAAAGAGGAGGAGGCTAAGCTCTTGATGCAAATAGAAAAGGCTACTAGTTTGAGTAAAGTAATAATAATGGGTGTTTTTGATTACCCAGTTATTTACTGGAGCAACAGTACTGCCAGATCAGTTAATGGGAACAAGTTTATAAACTTGTTGCATGACAATTTTTTGGCACAAGTTGTTGAGGAGCCAACCATAAAAAATTCTATTTTGGATCTAGTGATCTCAAATGAACCAGAACATATAGCGAATGTGCAAGTAATTGAACCCCTGGGTAATAGTGACCATAATGTGATATAATGTGTGTTGCAAAAAACAAATATAAACTGGGGCAACAAAAAAAAAGGAATTTCAGAAAAGCAAATTTTGGTGCCTTGAGGGCTGGCCTTCAGAGCATAGATTTGGGCATTATGTTTTCAGCTCAAAACTCAGAACAGAAATGGTTGCAATTTTAAATTATATTTAAATCATTAATGTTCTCAAATTATTCCATTAAGAATTAGGTGTAGAAGCACAAGAATCACCCTATGTTTAATATAGAAGTAATGAAGTTAAAAGGAAAGTCTTTGTGGACAGAAGCCACAAATGAATATAAACACTATAATAAATGTTGTAAAACAGCAATCCCAAAAGGCAAAGGTAGGAAATGAGGAGCGCATTGCAGCTGAGGCTAAAACTAACCCATAAATGTTTTTTAAGCATATTAATAGTAAAAAGATGTGGGTTGAGAGTATTGCTCCTTTAAATAATGGTACCAGTATGGTTGTAACAGATACAGAAAAGGCAAATGTGCTAAATCAGTTCTTTTCTTCAGTGTATACAATAGAGTCAGAGTCAGAATTCGCAGGTTCACTTCATATGGTACATTCTCTACTTGGAGTAAGGTTCTTAGTTCTCTGGGCTTGGTATTGGGTCCGCTTTTATTTAACTTGTTCATTAATGAGGGGAGGTTATTGTAAGTACCCTATGAGCTATGTAATTCTGGCCAAGTTGGGGTTGTTCATGCTGGAGAAGAGGCGCTTAAAGGGGTTGTTCACCTTTGAGATAACTTTTAGTATGATGTAGAGAGAGATAATTTGCAATTGGTTTTAACTTTTTATTTTATAGCCTCACAGAGCATTTGTCTTTTAGATGGGGTCAGCGACGCCCATTTTAAAGCTGCAAAGAGTCAGAAGAAAAAGGCAAATAGCTATAAAACTATAAAAGTTGCTTAGAATTGGCCATTCTACAACATACTAAAAGTTACCTTAAAGGTGAACCATCCCTTTAAGGGGTCATATGAGAACTATGCATAAATATATAAGGGGATCATATAATAATCTTTCTAATGCTTTATTTGCCAGTAGGTCCTTTCAACTGACACAAAGTCATCCGATTAGAAGAAAAGAGGCTCTGTATAAATATTCAAAAGGGTTTTTTTTTTTACAGTTAGAGCTATGAAGTTGTGGAATTCTCTCCCTTAATCAATTGTTCAGGCTAATACATTAGATACATTAGAAACTCTACTATAGTTTATATAAACAAGCTGCTGTGTAGCCATGGGGGCAGCCATTCTGAAAAAGGAGAAAAGGCACATGACATGCAGCAGATACCGGATAAGCTCTGCAGTATACAATGGGATTCATCCGAACTTATCTGTTATCTATTGATTATCCTGTGCTTGAATACCTGCCCCCGTGGCTAAACAGCAGCTTCTTTACATAAACTATAGTTGTGTTTCTGAAGCAAAACCACCACATTTACCATTGCAGGACTACAGTACACTTTATTGCCATTCCTTTAGAACACATTGATTTTTTTGGTGTTACTGTTCCTATAAAAGGTTGAACTTGATGGATGTGTGTCTTTTTTTCAACCTTACTTACTATGTTATTATGTTGCTTCTACCTTTAATTAAACATCAGTATAATCATTCTGATATTCATCATCCTCATGATATACTTTATAACATGATATGGGCTATTGTGTACTGGCCCATTGGTTAATATGTATATAACTTTTTAATTGTGAAAATTAATTGTCTCAGCCTAAATTTTCAGTTTAAATTAGTTTAAAGCCCTAGTTTATGCCATCTGAACAGACAGATAGATATGTATTTGAGAGTCAATTTCATCATAAATATTGGGGAAAGGGTGTAAGAGATCAGGGTGGGGGAGAAGAACATTGAGGGAAGGGGCAAATATGGACAATGAAGAAGATATTTCTTTAAATGAGAGGAAGAAAAACTGGGTATAAGGTAAAGAGATGGATCAGAAGAGTTGTTCCCCCACCAGCACTATCTGGCGTGCCTTTGTGCATTCAAAGTGGCCATCTGAGTTGTCTTGGGCACCTTGGCCTAAGATACAGAGAAGAAGAAGAGCAATGTAAGAAAAAAAATCCAGGGAGTGGGTAGGCAAGGCAAAAAGTCAGGTAAAAGAGGAAGAGTATAGCAGTACCTTAATTGTATATATGTAATTGAGTAGAAGGCAATAAATATTGTTAATAGATATTCATTTACATGATTATAAACACACAGCAGGTCATGCCAGGTGTTCATGTAAATCACAGCCATAAATGTATATCTGTATGTATTTGCTGCAGAAGGAGCCTTCACTATCCAAGCAGCAGAGCAAGAAAATTATGATTTTAACCTACACCTACACTGGTCACTGTATCTGTCTCCCCCCTCACACAAGCAAGCCGCTTTAATGGAAGTGATGAGGAGCTGTGCACGCTCCTGGCTCTAATGTGCTTCTGTGAGGGATGGAGGCCTGTGTGTGTACCTCTTGCTCAGGCCTCCAATGAGGACAAATCACCTCAGCGGCTCTGTAGTCATGTTCCATAGAGCCGTCGGCACCACCTAAAGGAGCTGGAGATGATAAAGAGGCCGCAGCTTTTCAAACGACTTCTGTAACGTACACCTGCTGCCTGCAAGGCTTCACAAAGCAGGGGTACGCCGGCAATTACTCGATGGGAGTCGGGAAACACACCGGGCTCACTGCCTCGCCTTTCAGGGGGACAGGGGCCTTTGTGTGGGCTGATTCTAGCAAGCATAGGGTTATTATAGCCAGGCCCAGCAGTGACAGAGGATAAGTGACATTTTGTTAAAGAAATGTCAAAATTATGGTTTAAGGGTCAAAGTATTGAGGCATCACAGAACAAAACTTATTACGACTTACGTGTCTGCGTCTTGGGAAAAACACGCTAGGTTTGGGAGCAATATGGCTGTTTCCCAAGGAGACAAGTAATGTGATACTACTACTGCTTTGCATTCCCTTCTTGGGGAGTTGCAGGTGCACCCACCCTCCAGTAAGCCCACCTGAGTCGGTGGGGCTCATTTATCAACACTGGGCAAATTTGCCCATGGACAGTTACCTATAGCAACCCATCTGTGATTAGCTTTTTGAAACCAGCTGCAAGCAGAACAATGAATGCAGCAATCTGATTGGTTGCCATGGGTTACTGCCCATGGGTAAATTTGCCCAGGGTTGATAAATGAGCCCCACTGTGCTTGTTGCAAGGAGGCCAAAGGTAAAAGCACCAAGTGGTCCAGTAGTTACACCACTGTTCCCTCCCGTAGTGCGTACATTAAATCACATCAATTGAGCCAGATGCAGTGGTTAGGCCTGGTACCCAATAGCTGTCATTGGAAGGTGGTCAATACAGGGCTGTTCAGTGCAAACTAGGGACAGTCAACCAGCCACCCCTGCTAAATATATATATTTAATTTGAGGAAAACTCATTGTGATTGAGTACTACAACCTACTGTACTTTTTGGAAACCAGCATTAGAAAATATCCACTGCCATTTGTTGTTTTACTCCTAAAGTAGTTATATCACTGCACCCCACCCAAAATGTCCAGCCCCACATTGTAGGAACCACGAATCTATGGGGCACTCAAGAAAGCATAATTCACTCTGGACACTAGCTAATCCCCCTCCCTGCCTCTCAGACTAGGAGCAGTGGGTGGATAGGAGGGTGCTTGTTTGTCCCAGTACATGATGACAGTATTCCTTTATACGACATGACATGGCAGGAATGAGTTAAGAGGTTCTGTACAATGAGGATTAATGGGAAATAATCGTATTCTGTGCAGAAGATAAACGCACTGCCGGCTACGAAACAATTACTTTAATGAGGACAAAACTCTATCTTAAAACATTACATTGCAATAAAATATGTTCAGTTTAGCTCTCCCTGTCACCCAGTGCCCAGTGGCACAAGCATTACCAGCTAGCCATTAACCTTTCACTCACAGGGGTGGTGCCCGCACAGCTGTTTTTCCATTCTCATCACACGCAGGATGGTGTTAGAGTAGGTGCTTGTCCTGGTGACCCAGGGGCTCCTTGAAGGGTGAGATGCTGATAAAGACACAGTGATAGGATACTATTTAAGAAAATAAATCTCAGATCTTTCTGCTCCTGGGCAGCTCTCTTTCCCATGTCCAGGAAGGAGGCAGGATTAGACCTGACTGAAAGGTGTTATAGAGGAAAAGACATACATAGTAACATAGTAAGTAAGGTTGAAAAAAGACACATGTCCATCAAGTTCAACCTTTTTTTTTTTTTTTTTTTTTTTTTTTATTAACTACCTATCTGCCAGTTGATCCAGAGGAAGGCAAAAAACCCATCTGAAGCCTCTCCAATTTGCCTTAGAGGGGGAAAAATTCCTTCCTGACTCCAAAATGGCAATCGGACCAGTCCCTGGATCAACTTGGACTATGAGCTATTTCCCACAACCCTGTATTCCCTCACTTGCTAAAAAGCCATCCAACCCCTTCTTAAAGTTATTTAATGTATGAGCCTGTACAACTGATTCAGGGAGAGAATTCCACATCTTCACAGCTCTCACTGTAAAAAACCTCTTCCGAATATTTAGGCGGAACCTCTTTTCTTCTAATCGGAATGGGTGACCTCGTGTCAGCTGGAAAGACCTACTGGTAAATAAAGCATTAGAGAGATTATTATATGATCCCCTTATATATTTATACATAGTCATCATATCACCCCTTAAGCGCCTCTTCTCCAGCGTGAACATCCCCAAGACAGTTCCTTTGTAAGTATTGGGGGGGAATGGATTTACCGTAATTATCCTGGGGGAAGTTATGGGGCTAGTGCAAATGGGCCCATTATTTATCTTTTGACTTGAGAAGTTTTTAATTTATTTTAAAAAGCTAATAATTCCAAATATTAACAATAAAGGTCTCCCAAATAAAGCTTAATAAAAGACATTTTCTTAATATAATATAATACTATGATTGGTGTAGTGTAGCCAAAAACATACTGGGGAAAATATTAGATGGGTGTGCTTCGCAGTACTGGCTTTGATTTCAGCCAGGATACTATCTGCAATGATTGTGGATGTTCTACCTGTTGTTGTGGGGGTTTCCTCTGGGTTACCTGGTTTTCAGTGGCCTAATTATAATACCGCAGACCCTGCAGGGACGCTTAAGGCTGTGTTTCTGTGTTCTGCTGTATTTTAGTCCTCTCTTCTCAATTCATCTTTAACATTGAACTTTACTGCCCCTCTCATGCTAGTGACGATGGGCAGGCATAAGCAGGGTTGTGGGGTATGTGCCCTCAGGAAGGTCTGTGTGCCCCACTGAGCGGAGGTGTGACTGACGTTTTGTAGTTACGCCACTGCTGATTTCCTTACACACACCAAAAGCATGCAGGCAGGTTAAATATAGGCTGAACTGGCCCTAGTGTGTGTGAATATGATAGGGGCCCAAGATTGTAAGCTCCACTGGAGCAGGACTCATTGGAATGAAGTATCATACTGTATCTGCAAAGCGTTAGCACTATATAGATAAAGCATAATAATGGGGTTAGTAGTGATAGGGGCTATTTCTTGTAACAGCCCTGTTTTGGGGAATGGGTGATTTCTGCATGATGGGGGGAAAGTAAGTGAGCAAAACAGGTGATTCCACTATATTGTGTCTCTGATTCGAGTGCAAGGAAGAGCCGGGTGCCCTGGCAGCTGCTATAAAGGCAGCATTCCAACCTTAAACAGACATCCAATACAGCTTTCACTTCTCAGAAAGAGATGCCAGGTCGGCACTATTTTCTTTCTCTGGCGTCTTTAACCCACGGAGCATGTCGTATTTATTGACTTTGCTCTAAACATCAGTGTGGCAGTGTTGTGTTCTGACTTATTATAGAGAGGAAGGAGAGAGCAGTTGGAGTGGAACACATACACACATTGGTGTCAGAACTGCAGGAGTTGGAATATTAGGCTATTTCTGTACCCACGGCTGTGCCTAATAATCTTTTCTGCCCCCTCACCCCCTTCTCCTGGCCAGCACACGACATAGGCATTCTTGGCACAGCAGCACCAGGGCAAGTGCTACTCCCTGCTAGTGTTCTCCAAGGTGCCAGTAAATGGATTTCCTATAAGAAATTATTGTTGTTTGGTGGTGGAAACAAACATGTATTTAGTGCACCCCTAACTATGAGCATTCACTATGACCATTCATTTGCCAAACTATAAAGATATAATTAGCTGTAAATGAATAATTGACCAGAGCATGGACTGCCATGTCTTCAATTATTTGCCTGACCATTAAGGGTTACTGCTCCCATCCCACACCCGATCTAATGCAGTGTACTGTAACCACAGGCATAGCTAAGAGGGTATGGGTAAGGCAAAATGGTGTTTGGGCAGATAACAGCTAGGAATAATATGTAAATGGTGCATGGGGTAGAAATTAGGAGAGAATCCTAACTAGGAGGACAGTAACTGAGGTGTTGATAAATTGGTGCTCCACTTACTATCCCCGATCAATTTTTAAAAATTGAAGGGACTGATCCTGAGCATGTTTTGGAATCCACATTGCAAAATCTATGCCTGTGCCCATTGTAATCAGGAGCAAATGTGAACCATCTTTATATATATATATATATATATATATATATATATATATATATATATATATATATATATATATATATATATATATATATATATATATATATATGAAGCATGACACCACGTTTACTTGTTAATAAGTATGTTTACTGTATAAATAAGCATCCTGTATACATGTCATATCACACTGTAATACTGTGTTATTAATATGCTAAATAAATGAATTGTTTAAAAAAAAAACATTGGGGCTGGGGTTTGGAAACAGCCCAATACAGGTATGAATAAAAAGATGTGAGGCATGGGGAAATTTTCTCAAAAAGTAATTTTGCAGAACTTCATAGAAAAAAACAATAAGCAAGACTCTGATTTAACACAGTTCAGAAACTTACAAAGCAGACTTTGTTAAGAGAAAAACCTGATATTTACATCATACAGCAACTCTTGCTTGCACATCACTCCAGCCTTTAATAAGAGTCAGAACTCCCGCCATCCACTGCAGCAATCGCTTTAAATTGTAGGAAGTGCTGCTGGCCTGCCTCTTAAGAGGTGCAAGTCATCACACCGGCTGGATCACAGTTATAGTAAACCTTTTAACTTTAAAGCTGCACTTTCAATGCATTAAATGCTAACACAAATGCATTACATTTCCTATACATACTGTATGTACACTGTAGCACTTACCTTACACATTTAAATGTAATGAGCCTATGATTAAGTGTTTATGACATGAAACGCGTAAGGCTGAGGACACAATAAACTTCATCTGCCTGGTGGAAGTTTGCTTTCATTGAGTGCCTGCTCCAAAGGTTTTTTCAGCTTGTCCGCTCCCCGTGCTGAGGGCTCAGGGCAGTGCACCTGGGCCTCTCACTTTATGTAGTGAGTTCCGACTTTTCTACCTGGAGACCCTAAACTCCAGACTTATTATCGACATTATTTGACTCAAACTAGCTAATTAAATGCATAGTTCACAGGTGCTGACAGATTCAGAGTAAAGAAAGGGAAGTGCATTAAGTGACAAGCCTAATGGAGAAAAGCAAAAAGTAACAGAAAGGAATTTTACCATTTACCCAGCATAGGTCTGTCATGGTATAAAGGGGTAGGAATGGATTGAAGAAATAGTGGCATTCTGCAGAGGGGCTGGGAGTAACAAGAGTATGGCAGGTGGTTGACTCTGGTAGTAGAACCATGTATGAGCACATGTATGGAATCACTGGATTACCAGTACTGGCTTGAACATCTGCACTGTAATAGCAGTGTAATAGCAATGCAAAATGCCCCATATCTGATTCTGAATGCTCCCTAAAATAGATCAGTTTTATATGCTCTGTAAACTGTCATCTAAGCTAAAAGGGATCATTTACAAAATGATTACCCCTGAGTTTCACCTCTTGATCACAACTCCTTAAGTTTCTTAAATGAGGCGCCATTAAACTGGCAGTGCAAAATGCTAGCATTACATCTACTGTTCTAAATCACCCCTGTGTTGTCTAGTGTGATATTATTCCCTGGAACCTGATCCCCAGCCTGTAAGTACTGCTGAGCTCTGCACTGCCCTTGGCTCTTCCAATGTTGTCAATCTAGTGATGTTATTAGTTTAGGGATGTCAGTATCATTTTACGCCTTTTGTGAAGGCTTTAGCTCCATGTTCCTCCCTTCCCCGTAGCAAGTATAAAAATGGTTAAATTTGTGAACAACTCAATTGCATCTCAAACAAATTTTTCACACAATCACTCAATTCAGCCTGCCCGGATCTTTGTGCTGCAGTCTGGGCAATAATGCTGCGAGGAGACACAAGCCCACTGAGTTCATAACAGAACACTGCTGCTGACTGATCTGCATGTGCCTCTCTGTCATTCCTGCCAAAAACCTCAGCCACAGAAGCAGATCTCCTTTTCCCAGAAGACATATGTCTGTGTCACAGCACCTTATACCCTCCCTAGAGTTTGCCTTCACTGTCAGTGTGTCTTTAAAGTACCATAAGAATCCATAATAAATCAGAACACTGTGTGCTGTATTGGCCAGTATCTTATCCGCATGAATATAAAACTGTCTGAAAGTTCCCTGTTGATGTAAAGGGGAATATTAATGCTTGAATAGTTTTATAGTATTTAGCTATAGACTATGAGCAAACCTAGGGGGCAGTTTCTGCAAAACTGTGCTTAGTACAGGTGTTATGTCAAATAATAATATTCTTCTATGCATTGAGGCACCATCTCTCCCTACTATACCTGCTATCCCATAGCCACAGTTTCTTTTCAGAGGCTTTTATCCCCACTGCTACTATAGTCACATTCTCTCCCTACTATATCTGCTCCCACAGCCACAGTCCCTCCCTAGAAGCTATTCTACCCACTGCTACTATAGACACAGTCTCTCCCTACTATACCTGCTATCCCACAGCCACAGTCCCTTACCAATGTGTATTATACCAAGTTGTACGAGAGGCAAATCTACAGTTGCTATTTAGAAACCAGGAAATTGGCCTTGCTTGGACCTCCCAGAAAACAGCCCTTATTCCTTAGTAATAAAGAAACACTGCATATAGAAAGCCAACATGACCAGCAGTGGAAAGTTAGCCAAAGGATAACATTGGTTACACTTGCATTTAATTTTGCAGCTCTCAAATGTATTAAAAAGCTTTTGCACAAATAAGCCCCCAGTGTATTGGGCGGCTGTGTTTAACATTCCAGGGATTATAATTAAAAGGAAAACTGCTTCCTCACATGTACTGCGCTGTGTACGGCATATTAATAAAAGGAAATCGTTCACTCTAGTGAAAGTCTTCCTTTTTGGTACTGACCTATTGGATCTGGTTTTC
The DNA here is from genome assembly GCF_017654675.1 of Xenopus laevis. Taxonomy (NCBI): domain Eukaryota; kingdom Metazoa; phylum Chordata; class Amphibia; order Anura; family Pipidae; genus Xenopus; species Xenopus laevis. Next base: position 53,786,166 of record NC_054388.1, on the reverse strand, counting down.
TAGAGAGAGAAAATTGCTCTTTCATTGATTGTATTAATCCAGTTTTATACTTCTTGCAAAGATCAAGTGGATCCTGGCAGACTGATTGGACATTTATATTACACAGCTCCTTATGGTTTAGATAAATCTCATTGTTCTAAAGCAGGGGTCAGCAACCTTTACTATCAAAAGAGCCATTTTGCCCCTCTCCCACTAAAGAAAAATAGTCTGGAGCCGCAAAACATAACACAGCTTATAAACTTTTTTAACCTTTTTTTAATTTTAACTGTTACAATAACAGAATACAACAAATAGAAGTGCATTGTGTATATGCAGGGCTACTTTGAAATAAATTAAACACTGAATAGCCCTATTAAATGTTAGTGTTCTCATCTGTTTAATGTGACTTCTGTTTCTGAAGCTCCATGCTGATCTTCCTTCTCTTGTCTCGAGTGTGTGACCGCGGTAAGGACCATGATGAATCATCTTGCTGTGGCTCAGTCTTGCCTGGGACGTCTATACAGCCCTTGTCCCGGCTGGCGAATGCCTGAGTGTGCTTACCGCGGTCCCACACTCCAGAAGCCACCAGCAGGTGCGAGGGCTGTAAATACAACCTGACAGGCAAAGCCGCAAGACTGAGCCGCAGCAAGTAGGATGAAGAGCCGCATGCGGCTCTAGAGCCGCAGGTTCCCTACCCCTGTTCTAAAGATACAGAACAGAAGCTCAGACTGCTCTTCTCTTGTACAAGGAAACCGCCACTTCTTATTTATTAGGGAGGAAAAGTAGGTTGATTTCTGGGCTAATGGGCTGCACTGTTAGAAGTGGGCTAGAATCTCTGTGGAAATTCCTCCCCATGGTACTGGTTATAGGACAACATGACCCTCTCAACATTTTTAAAGGTAAATGCACGTAATCTGTCCCAGTACACCCAGTTATGGCCCCACCAGTCATCAATCCTGGTCTGTACCACCAACAGAAACTCCCCCAGGATAATTGAAACCTCCCCTACTGATTATTCACGGAAAGAGCTCTAATTTTTTTTTTATTCTTCCTTCTGGGCTGACATCTATTCCACTGGTGAATTGTGGGGATGGAGCCTGACTTAATAAACGGGAGGTATGGTAGGTATTAAGCAACAATAGCATTGAGCTATATGGTCCAGGTAAAATTGTATAAAGTTTGCAGGATCAAGAGGTCTTTCTAATGAACCTTTTAATATTCATAAAGACTAAAAACCCTCTGACCAGTTCACTGTTAAATCCAAGCACCTCTCAGTTCTTGACCATGGGAAAGAGAGCAACAAATACAAAGATCATAGCTCTTTACCTGGGTAGGTAGTGGCAGACATTGAGTTATGGTACTCACGGGTAGATTCTTGGTGAGGCTGAGGCTAAAGTTCAATACAAAGTTGGTTTACCCTATGCTGTGTTATAATGCCATTTGTGCATGATTCTATTGGTGCAAGTCTGATATGTGTGTTGGCACATCTAACTGTGGGAACCCTGAAATTGCTGCCACTGTCAAGATGCGCTTACAGCAGAAGATGCAGAAAAGACACAATGGTGCTTTGTGCAACTAAACGGAAGTGCAAGAAGTGTGTACCTTTAAGCACTGCCATCAGTAGTAAGTAGAGTTGCCACCCCTTGGCCCTCTGCTGAAAACGTACCTTTTCTCCATCTTCTGCCCATCGGACGACTTGGCTCTGCCCCTTTTGTGTCACGGCCTGCCCCTTTTATGTCACAACCCATCCCTTTTGTTCCCGCTCCCACCACTGGATGGTAAAAATATTCTGAAAAGTTGGCAACCCTACTAGTCCAACAGTTGGTTTAATTTTTGTGCAACTGCTGCTACTTTTATATATGACCGGGCAGGGGGTGATGTAAATATATCATCTCTGTAAGGTAAAGCATAATAAGAAGAAAGGAGTTCCCTGTCCCACAGATTTTACAGTCTATGTGGCAGGTAACTTACAAACACAAATAGAAACTCAACACCCTGCAATGCAAAGGGTTAAATCAGCCCTGGATGAGCTGCTTAAAGCAAAGTGGGATCCTTGTACAGCGGCAGCTCGGCGCCCCCTCCTGTGTATTATTTCATAGCACTGAGCTCTTTTGCTTTTGATTATCTGGAAGGAAGGGAAAGTATTCTCATTCTTTTTAGCAGTATAACGGCTCTGGCCCACGGCTCTGCCCAGAAGGAGAAGGGGGGTGTAGTGAGGACTCTGATAAAAAGCCAATCTCTCACCACAAAGAAAAGATTTTATCTGTGCTGAACAGCCCCATCCCTTGCTGAGTTACCTTCCCTGCAGGGTGAAATCCAAATGTATAAGGAATACTGGTGCTTTTATCCCCAGTTTTGCCACAGCTTTAGAGAAATTACCCAGACAAAACAAGAGGAAACAGCTGGAGGAGTAAGCAAGAGGGGAAGCCCTCAAATTGTGCGACACAACACACAGCTCCTGGAAATCAACAGAAAATACAAAATATCCCATGAATATATGGTCTGAGGAGATGCATGAGGCCAGTGCAGAATAACAATCCTTTCCCATGAACACAAACAGGCAGAGGAGCAACTCAGACTTGGGCACAGAGTTAGTGTTAACCAGATAACCAGCAATTGCTCTGCATTGCTGGTTCTGCCTTTTGAAGCAATGCAGCATAAGACAGCTTTTCTCCATACAAGACAGATCTGTTAATCTGGAAAGTTTTTCAGTCTGCAGGTGAATCCTATATCCACCTATATTTCCCAAGGAAATTGGGAACTATGGTGACTTCACCAGATAGGACGGAATCTTAAACCCCTTCTTAACTTAAGGGCAAGTGGCACCAAGTGTCGAACTGGACACTTGAGAACCTGGAGTCAAGGGTGTCCGCAGAAAATATTCCAGGGTGGGCAAGTCTAGCGCAATGAGAGCAATGAGTGCAAAAGGCTCTCTGCACTAGCGAAGCTGAATTTCCAGGTTAAAACCTGGAAATTCGGCTCTTAATATTACAAGAGGTGGCTTTTTGCCGCTCGCTGCAGCGGCCCTGTGTAAGATATACTCCTTACCACTCTCACTTGATAGGAACTGTAACAGATAGCTATTATGAAGGCCAAAGCAGCCATGGACATGGAAACAATATAGGCACCACAAGCAGAAAGCAACGGTATTGTCTATTCATTTCACAACCACATTCACTCATAGTGCTGAGGTCAAGTGTCAGCATCCAAAAGAGCTAAAAACATTTCCTTGGATACAGAACTCAGCTCCCCTGCACACAGAGTTGGGGCGAGTAACAAGGATGACACCCTCATCATTAGAGCGGGTAGAAGATTAAGTATTCTTGCTAAGGCTTTTAGAGCCGCATATGACCCTTCATGCTGACTTCCACTGTGTCTGTGGCTTTCAAAAGCTACTGAGTAACAACGTCCATAAATAACATTTATGTGGGTCCAATAAAAGACATCATAACCTTCAAAGGATCCAGTTTTATCCAGTGCTAATCCTGCCACTATCAACTCTTTCCTCTATAATTAACTCCAAACGGCCCAAGTCACACACACATTTTTACAAGCAATTCAATTCAATCCAAAAAAGTTTTAAAGAATTAAGAATGTTTAAACTATTTCATCCAAACTATAATTGTGGGGAATTTTCAATTATTTTTGCATTAAAGCCCCACTTTGCTGTTTAACCAAATTATATAAACAATTAGTGAAATGTATTGTATGATAACCATGGTGGGGCCTGGGGCTAAAAAAGTCATTGAGGGTCTCCAATATTTATAAAAGGCAGTTCTTTCCAAACTATCAATTTTCTGCATTTGCCCACTGCTACCATAGGGGCCATCTCCACCTACTATACCTGCTATCCCACAGCCGCAGACCATTTCCAGAGGCTATTATCCCCACTGCTACTATAGGCACCATCTCTCCTGACTACACCTGCTATCCCACAGTCACAGTCCCTTCCCAGAGGCTATTATCCCCACTGCTACTATAGGCACCATCTCTCCATACTATTCCTACTATCCCACAGTCACAGTCCCTTCCCAGAGGCTATTATCCCCACTGCTACTATAGGCACCATCTACCACTACTATACCTGCTATCTCACGGCCGCAGTCCCTTCTTAGAGAAATGATCCCACTGCTACTATAGACACCATTTCCTCCTACTATATCTGTTATCCCACAGCCACAGTCCCTTCTTAAAGACTTTAACTAGCTGCTACTATAGACACCATCTCTCCCTACTATACCTGATCCCACAGCCACAGTCCCTTCCCAGAGACTATTATCCCACTGCTAATGTAGGCACCATATCTCCCTACTATACCTCCTATCCCACAGCCAGAGGCTATTATCAAACTGCTGGTTATTCCAGTTAAATGTGCTATATTTTTTACATATCTGTAGTAATAATTCTATAAAAAAGAATGACAGAATTCATATATAACATTCAGGGGGAGCCAGAAGAGCAGTCAGACAGCATACAATGACCTGTCTTTGTCTTCCTTACTAACAAAGGTACCCTAATCCCACTTACTTTCCCTTGCCATTGATGAGAAAATGGAGGGGGTGTTGGGAAAAGTTACAGGGTATCTGAAGTCTCTAATCTGAATTGCAAAGGAGCGGAACATCTCAGAGAAAGAGGAACAATACTGGCAGATCCGCCTTTTTAATGCACAATTCCTTAAAAGCGTTATTACGCTAATAGCTGTTACACATAATTGTCTCAGCATTGCCTCTAATAAATGGAAACTCAAGCGGAACAAGCTGGGAGAATAAGGAAAAAGGTTATTATTTTTTGCTTAACTCTATTTATCTTGGTCTGGAGAATGGAAGTGGGGGCCCTGGGTGATAGGAGTCCCTGTAGCACAGAGAGTGGCTTATCAATACTAGGTATAAGGAACGTCATGGGGAAGTTGTTAATACTCCACAGAATAGGCAGACATGCTACAGATCTGCAGAAACTCTGATATAAAACACAATTTAACAATTAATTATACAGTTTTATGGACAGGCAATGGTCCAAAATAGGTGAAAGCAGAAATGCTATTTTGCTCTGCAGCCACTGTGGTGCATCTGATATAGTACATGGTCACAGGGATGATTAACTGTTTATGGGGCACTTAATCTAAAGGGCTCACTTGCAAATAAAAAAGGATGTTCCTGTTGAATTGTGTTTAGTACAGCAGAATGCATATGCAACCTTAGTTTTATGGTGCAGGCAAATTTAGGGGCCATTCCTGCTAAATTGTGCTTAGTACAGGCAAATGTTAAAGTTTACTAGGGTTTCCAACTTTTATGAATTACTTAAAGGAAATGCAAACCATTGAGACAAATGAATGTAAAATTGCTCAAAGTGCTCTTATTTTAGGCACTTTGGCAGTTAACCACCTAATGGACATTTTGTATTACTGGACACAGTCAGTAGAAAATTATGTTACTGAGAATAGGAAAGTCTTGAAATATTGCTCTGCTCAGAAAAAGTGTGGAAACAGTAAGCAATCATCTTGGTTAGCTGTTAACACAATTAAACTGTAGGTGGGGCTGTTTCATATTCATTTTATTAGAAGTGTAAAAACAGGTCATATCTTGAAAAATGGTAAAAAATATATACTGTAATATATATATATATATATATATATATATATATATATATATATATATATATATATCTATATATATATATATATATATCTATATATATATCTATATATATATATATATATATAAAGCAAAAAAAACTTCTGCACACATAGGTCTTGATAAGTGAAAAAAAGAGGCAATTTTGGCCATTATGTTATTGAAGATATTTTATGGCAATGGCAGGCATGTCAAATCACAACAATTCTTCAGGAGTCACTTTGTTTTGCCTCTCCCTATTCTGGTCAATCACAGTAATACCCCAGTCACCCATTCTCTGCAATTTGGCCCAAATTAATGTTAACACCTGCCACTGAAAAACATGGAAGAAGTACAAAGAATATAACTTCTGAGTTGGCACCTCTGCAGTGATAACCGAACTGTGGTCCTCTAGGACTGTGAGCCTACAACAGCTACTGAATTCAGACTGGCAGCTTATCTGTGTGTGTATGGGCCATGCCAATAAGCTGCTAGACTGAAATTTGGCAAAACAAATTGGAAAGATATCTTCCTGGCCTGTTGTAAAATTTTGCTGGACAAGAACTGCATCGGCAATTTGGTGAGATCTTCTTCTGATAGGTCTTCCTAGGCCTTCATTATGATTTTATCAATTGGCTCTGTCGGATTTTGCTGATTTGGTGCCTTGGTGACCAAACAAAGATCTTCTTATTTGGAGACTTCACCAAAGAAGCAGATCTTACAGTGTTTGCCCTACTTTTAACTACAGTTAACAGCATCTCCTGCTGAGAGTGTACATCAACAACATCTAAAGGCCAAGAGGTTGGCCATGCCAACTATAGCACCAACAAGACTTTTTAGGAGCTTATGCTCTGCCCCAAAACAGTTCTAGGCTGTGAGCAATGGCAAAAGGGGAGAATTTGGATATTCTGATTCTGGAAGGAAAAACGTGTCCTAGAAGAATCTCTCCCATTCCTTACTAAAACAAAAAGACAACTCACAAATAACCCAGTCCTTGGAGCTTATAATATGAAATAACAGCTCCATTTTAGATAAACTGTGTTTTTAAAACATTGCAATTTGCCAGTAATGGTAAAAAATCTGCTAAAATCCTCCGTCTGGCAGAGGGTGAGATTTGTCATGCAAAGCGCAGGGCAGACGGGGGACAAAGCATCAAAATGGAAATGAGAAGCAGGTAATATTTCCTAATGCAGAGCAGGTCGGTGACATATGAGCTGGGGGATTCCAAATGACAGAGCTGTTTGCCAAGCAAAATTGCTCTGTAAGGAGGGGATAAGGCATCTAAAGGGAGTGTGGAGTAAAAAGGAGGCGAGGGCGGGGAGGCGGATAGCACAGATCAACTTGGAATTAGTGATGAGAGAAGATTTTGTGCTAGAATTCTGATACAACCTTCCAAAAATGGGAATAATCAGGAGGTAGGAGATGGCGACCTTGGGCACACAGACAGCTGGGGTGGGAGCCGCTCTGCTTTCAGCTTGGCACAGAGTGCAAAGTGAGGTGTATCGTGTGATGGCTACAATGGGAGACATTCACAGCTTTCCTATCATTGCTTCCCTCTCCAGGGGGCTCAGTCAGATGGCAGCCACACTATAAATGCAGGTTAAATGGCTTTATTTATCCAAAACTTTCTTAACAGCCAAAATCTCTCATCTCATAATGCTATTTACAAAATATACAGAATTATATCCCAGACACACTGGGACAAGGCCCGTATAATAGTGGTTATTGGTCTCTATAATTGCTTCTCATGTTGATACTTCCACTCTACAACAGGATAAACAAACACTGCAAGCAAAATATAGGGTGACTTGAGATGGCTGCAAAAATGTCATAGGGCTGCTGAATCAATTCATTTAAAGATCATTTAAAGATAGATGCCCTGACTACTCTTGTAGTTTAGTAGTTATACACACGCTAATAAATACTTTTCACTGTATGTAGGCTGGTGCTGTCAGTAGTGCATATGTAGTTCCACCATACTCCGCTTAAACTACAGGTAATGTCAGCAGAGAATCTGCACAGGGCAAGCCCTGACCCTAGGGGACCAATGCAGAATTCTCAGGACTTGAGAGGACTTGCTCTGGCTATGCAGGATCATAGTACAATGTACTGTTTGCATGTGCAGGTAAGGGTACCACCTGATTTCTTTAAAACTTGATATATATTAAAACATAACTTTACATGACTAGCTCATGATGAATGCTGAAGACTGCACTGGTTTCTTTAAAACACAATATTATTCATTTAAAATAATTGTTAATCAACATATGAATTCTACATGTCCTGTTTCAAGGATGAACCCTATATACGCAGGTGTTGTCAGCAGTACATGTTAAAAGGGTATGCCCTGACCTTGCTAGGGCACAATTCAATATCCATGTCATCTGCTTGTTAGTGTTAACTAACCCCCCAACATTTAAAGGTTTACACTGCAGTCGTGGAATCTTGTGTTTCCATCACATGTGCTGATGCAGTTAGTATTGCGGGCTGCCAAACAAGTTGTAACAGGGCTGTAGGACTGTCATATATCATTCATGGTTCTTGACATGAACTATTTCATTTGCTGAACATGTAAATATGTCTGGTTGGCTTGAAATGATTTTACTTTACACCAATGGCTTTAACTTTGCTGAAGCTGGGAGCCTTCTAGTGCCCAGTCTCCCAAGTGGTTGGTTCTGTTGGGCCTTTGGCAAATGAAATCCATATCTCAGCTTTTTACATTTCACAAATATTAGTAGAAATGACCAATTACGTTGTCAGGAGAGAGCAATACCAACCCTCTTGTTACTTTGCTCTCCTGAAGCCCATGGTAATATATAAGCCACTCCTAAAGATCTATGTGTCTGTAGAGTGAAGCCCATAATTTGTGTGATGGAAAAAATCGGGCACTGTCGGAATCAGATGCATAGCTGCTTCCTACAAACAAATTTGTTCTCATTACATACAGCAATGTCTGAAGACCCTGCATGGGGCATAATATACTGGCTAGTGTGCCCTGTGCCGTACCATCCCTAGGGAAAGCCAGGAGCCATTCCCAGGTCTGACATCACAACCTGCAGAATATCCGTATACCTTAGCTAAATGTATCAGTATAATATAAATAACAGGTCGCTTTATCAGAGGGCTCTTGGCTGATTTCCCCAGCGTGCTCCTTTAAATAATGTCAGCGGCAAAACGTGCTCTGCAGCCATCCGGCTGAGATGGCAGATTTATTCCGGCCTCCCTCCCAACACTGACAGGGGAAGAGATGGATAGAATGAGAGTGCTGAGAAAAAATATAGAAGCAGGAGAGGCAGACAAAGGCAATGGGAGCTATGGGGTTATCAAGCGGGAAATTGAGAAAGCAAGTTAATAAGTAGAAGGATATCTGGCCGGGTGTCAGAAGAGATAGGGGTGTTTTTGGCAGAAATAAAATGAAAAGTGTCTATTAGTGAATTTGACTTAACTGCAGCAGGAACTGATTTCAAGAAACTACTGTTACCCCAAGAGAAATTTAGTATATCTAGAGCCATCTGAGAAATTTAGTTTATCTAGAGCCGTGTATGAGTAGTCGGCCAATAAAAGGAAAACGACAGCATTGATATGCTTGCTGAGTGCTCTCCTCATTTCCCAAAAATTTGAGTTACTTATATCAGGATACTGGTGACCTGATCGAGAAAAGTTGCACTCTTATTCTGAATCAAGCTGGCAACGTATTTCTTTGGTAAAACTGGAGCCATCTTATGCTAAGTACACAGCTTAGAAGGAATACAGCTTAGAAAATTGCAGCATAGATTTGGCATAGCCTGAAATTTCACTTTGGGACAACATACGATATATCTTTAAATTTGTAATTGGATTCTGCTTGACTGGTTTTAGGAACTGCTATGGGCACCATTTAAACACCACAATAACAGAATCAGTGACTGATTTAACTGAAAATTACTATATTTAAAGGGGTTTGAATTAACTTTTAGTATGATATAGAGTGTGATATTCTGGGACAATTTGCAATCGGTTTTAATTTTTTATTATTTGTGGTTTTTCAGTTATTTGTTTTTTTCTCAGCAGCTCTCCGGTTTGCAGTTTCAGCAGTCTGGTTGTTTGGGTCCAAATTATCCCAGCAACCATGCATTGATTGGGGTAAGAGACTGGAATGTGAATAGGAGAGAGTATGAATAGAAATAATAACAATAACAATAAATGTGTAGCCTTACAGAGCACTTGTTTTCAGATGGGGTCAGTGACCCCCATTTGAAAGCTGGAAAGATTCAGAATCAAAAAGGCAAATAATTAAAAAACTATAAAATAATAAATAATGCAGACCAATTGAAAAGTTTCTTAGAACTCTTCATTCTATACTAAGTTAACTTCTATACTAAGTTAACTTAAAGGTGAACCACCCCTTTAAATATAATAAATATAAAAATATCTAATGAAATATGGAATTTCTAAAAACAAAAGTTATGATGTGTGTTAAAGAAAACCTAACCATCGCCAAATAAAAGGCCTCTTTAAAGGAAATGTAAACCCCCTTAAAACAAATTAATGTAATATTGCTTTTTGATTTGTCCTAGTTTTCAAGATTTTAGCAGTTTTGTCTGGCAGCAGCCCACCAGGACCACTCTCCAAAGTATTTTTTCCTCACGTCTTTACTCACCTTCTTTGTTCATTTTACTTATACTAACCTTACGTAGTAATTTTTTTTTGTGTGTGTGACAATGAACTGCCCCTTTAATACAGGTAAAAATTAATAGACCATGTCCAAGGGCATTACAGATGTTTCCGTTTAACAAGCTGGATACACACTGTACCATGCCTCTAGCATGTGAGTTCTGTGACTTTGTCATGATTGCCTTTTGGGGGGGAGGGAATGTGATTTTAAGGGAAGGTACAATAGGATCTGATTTTGAGACGAGACCAGCCATTATCAGGCATACAGAGAATACCTCATTGTGCTGAGTGATACACGCACTACAAATTACATATTCACTAATTCTAGGAGGTGTGAGATCATAAAAGCCCTTATAAAGGAAGGGATAAATCTGCAGAATGATTATAGACTGTAATGTAGCACTGTAAATGTTCTCTTCAATAAAGACAAGGAAAATCATAAAAAGCTCTTATTAATAAGAAGGTGTCAAACTATAAAAAGGCATAGAAGCAGGGCTGCTCCTTTATAGAGACACCTACAATTGTGGAATAATATTAAACTTACACAAGCCTCATTAAGAAAACAAAGATCCTCTTTGGACTTTTTCATGAAACAAGTTCAATCCTATTCAACAAATCACATTACCAAGTGAAATATCTTTAACAGCATATCTTTTATATGATGTGAACACAACTCTGTACCCTGATTTTGCTCAATAAGCCAAAGAGCTTACATTCTAAAACACTGGCCCATCAGCATTCTAGGAACAACCCCAACTTAAGTGAGCTCTATTCACGCAGAAATTACTCATATACAGAGAGCTCTGATTCACTGTACTTTCTCAGGGGCAGGATTCTCATCTACCTGTGAGAATAAATAGTTTTTGAAAAAAACATAAATAGTTGGAAGAAACTATCAGCCAGCATTAAAAATCCCAAACAGAACAAGGCAGTTGAAAACCCATCTGATTGACTCAGATCCAAGACCCAACCTCTGCCTGTCCAAGCAGAAAAGAGCAGATTAAGTGCAGGAATAGGAGAATTAGAGATATGTATTTGGGCAAATGAATTTACTTACCCAGGAGACAGAAGCCAAATAGGGTGAAATCTGATGGCAAATGATTAGTCACTATTTTGGCCATCCTTGGAACTATACAATAGTTGATTTAATGAAAAAATCGATCTCATTAGGCTGAGCATACCGTCCGACAACAATCTCAGACCAACGTGCAGTCCACTCACATCTACTTTGCACTCCTTCACCCCTGCAACTCTAGATGAAGTTAGCAAACTTATAGCCAGCTCAAAACCCACCACCTGCTCCCTTGACCCCATTCCCTCTCGCCTTCTCCACCCAATCTCTGATACACTCTCTCCTGCACTTACCCACCTATTCAATCTTTCACTCTCTACTGGTACCTTTCCATCATTATACAAACAAGCACTAATCACTCCTATCCTCAAAAAACCTTCCCTTGATCCTAGCTCTCCCAATAACTATCGACCGGTCTCCCTTCTCCCATTCGCATCCAAATTACTAGAAAGGCTTGTTTACAAACGCCTGATCCAGCATCTAACTCACAACTCCCTTCTCGACTCATTGCAATCTGGCTTCCGCCCATCATACTCGACTGAAACTGCACTCACCAAAGTAACCAATGATCTTCTATTGGCAAAGTCTAAAGGTCATTATTCCATTCTAATCCTTCTAGATCTCTCTGCAGCCTTTGACACAGTTGACCACACACTCCTCCTTGACATTCTACACTCATCTGGCATTCGGGACACTGCTCTTTCATGGTTTACATCTTATCTGTCTGACTGTTCCTTTAAAGTTTCCTTCTCTAACTCTACTTCTACTACTTTCCCACTCTCTGTTGGAGTTCCTCAAGGCTCTGTTCTTGGCCCTCTGCTGTTCTCGCTCTATACAACTTCACTAGAAAAACTCATTCAGTCATTTGGACTTCAGTATCACCTTTATGCTGATGACACCCAACTCTACTTGTCTACTCCTGATCTTTCTAATTCTGTACTTTCCCAAGTCACAGACTGTCTCTCTGCTGTCTCCTCCTGGATGTCACAGCGCCACCTGAAACTGAACCTTTCTAAAACAGAACTCATCATATTTCCTCCAAGATCTTCCCCTGTCCCTCAGAAATCACTCACTGTAAACAACACCACCTTTCATTCCACCACACAGGCACGCTGCCTAGGAGTTATCTTAGACTCTCATCTGTCTTTTTCACCACACATTCAAACACTTGCAAAATCTTGCCGTATTCAACTGCGCAACATTGCTCGAATACGACCATATCTCAATTCAGAATCAACTAAAACACTGATTCAGTCTCTCATCATCTCCCGCCTTGATTACTGCAACTTACTCCTCACAGGTATTCCAACAAGTCACCTTTCACAACTCCAATCTATTCTAAACGCGGCCGCTAGATTCATTCATCTAGCTCGCCGCTCAACATCAGCTGCTCCCATATGTATATCCCTTCACTGGCTCCCAATCTCTTCTAGAATCAAATTCAAATTACTTACACTCACATTCAAGGCCCTTAATAATGAAACCCCTCCCTATATTTCATCTCTAATCTCCAAATACACTCCTTCACGAAACCTACGCTCTGCTTCTGATCTTCGCCTCACTTCTCCTCTGGTCAGTTCTGCCCATTCTCGTCTACAAGACTTCTCTCCGGCTTCTGCTTTTCTCTGGAACTCTCTGCCACAAGCTGTCAGACTTTCTCCTTCCTTCCAAACTTTCAAGCGCTCCTTAAAGACCCATCTGTTTAAAGAGGCCTATTCGATGTACCTTAATTAATCATTGCTGTATCAAAAATGACAAAGTGTTTATACAATCCTAATGTCTCAATTGTACCCTAACCTTTTAGTTTGTAAACCCTATTGTACTCTGTAATCCTTGTCTGTTATCCACCATTTATTCCCTGTTTGCTATAACTGCAGTAAAGCACTGCGTATCTTGACAGCGCTATATAAATAAATGATGATGATGATGATGATGATGATGAAGACATACAGTAGACCAGACCATACTTGCCAACATTGTAAGCTCAGAATTCTTAAAGGCAAACCCATAATCTACCCAGCCAGGTCAAGTTACTCCACAGATATAACGCAAACGCTACCTACTATTGAGTACATTCACCCCTTTTGGGGTCCACTTGACTGCAGTGTTACAGCACAAGAAGCTTGATTAGTAAGCATGTTCGATCTTCAGCTGAGACACCTATATAAAGTGTTAACGTAAACTAGCAATACATTCAGAGAGATGATTGAAAGGAGGAAACCTGGGCACTCAACAAGCCAAGCAGTGGTCTAAAACAACAGTTAGCTTCATATCAGGATTGATCCCCAGAGACATCTCTCTAAGATCTAGCCAACTTGTTTTCATTTTAAAGATGACTATTGTTATATATACTTTGTTTTAATTTTTTTCCAATTTTTTGCCATTATAAAGCACTAGTTTAAAAGTTGGGCTACTTCGACTGCTCTTACCCCCTCCCTTTATAAACAGGGCAATTTGCAAAATTATTAAGTGACCTATTAAAAAATCTTACCAAACTGGAATATATATTTAATTAAAAATATTTAATTAAATATAGGCCCCATAAGGCATCTGTTAGAAAGGAAAATAAATAATTTTTATTCCAGCCAAATGACTCATTAGTTATTTCCCACTCGTAGTCTCCAACCAGGTGGGTTCTATGGACCAAGGTACGTAATAAATTAATCCAGCACACGAAATTTAGTGTGTTGGGGGTGCCGTCCTCCTATGATCCATGCACCGTGAACGTTGAAAGAGGGACCAGGTGTGCACCTGCATTTCGTTTGGCTGAAGTTCGTTTCTATGGACCAAGGCCATTGGAATCTTTGTGGACTCCTTGAAATCTTGAACACATGTACTACAGCATAGTATAGGTAAATGATATATTGGGGTTTCAGCCATATGTATTGGTGCTCTCAGTAAGGTATAAATCATGCCCTAGGGCAGGGGTGCCCAAACTTTTTGCAATGAGGGCCAGATTTGGTGAGGTGAAAATGTGTAGGGGCCGACCATTCAGCGACATTCGTTGAACCATTAACATTAAATTACAGGAATCGAGTAACCGTAGCAGTAATATTTGGGCACATTAGTGAAATGATCTGCCACTTGGTCTATACTGCTGCCTGTGTGCTGAAGGTGTTAGTAATAGACACATACTGGAACGTAGTGACGCCATACTTCTTTAGTTTACTGTACTGGCACGTCAGTACGTCTATTGACACCTTCAGCCCTAAAGAAGTATGCGAGAGCGGTGCATCTCTACGTGCCAGTACGTGTCTATTGCTAACACCTTCAGCACACAGGCAGCAGTATAGACCAAGTGGCAGATCATTTCACTAATGTGCCCAAATATTACTGCTATGTGATTCCTGATCGCACTGTGCTGGGGGGGCTCATTATTATTGATTTCATGAAGGGGACTGAGGGCCGGTGTAAATTTGAAAACCCCTGGGCCGCACTTTGGATATGCCTGCCCTAGGGATTTTCTCCTCCCTCACAGTTTGATGTTGTGTATTCCTTAATTACATAAATGCTTCCAGTATTTGTCTTTGTCTCAACAGACACCAGTCTTTTCGTACCCTGAAACTGACTGCAACAGATTCATGATCTGTAAGACATTTGGAAGAGAAGAGAGGAGGACTTGTCTTTGAGCAAAAGGAGGAGGTCATTGGCATACATTTACAGTATCTTCCAGATGCCTAAAGTATTTCTGTGCCTGTGATCAGACAAAAGGGCTCTTGACAGGGGTTCAGAGGCTACGTGCAAGGGTATTGAGGATAGAGGGTAGCCCTAGCACACCTATCTCCAATGTCATTTAAATGTTATTAATTAGTGAGAAGTGCATAGAGAGGTTACTGTAAGAGCTACACCGGCGGGGAAGTTGAAACTTTGTAGGGCAGAGAACGCGTTTTATTTTGCCAGGCTGAGCACTTTCTCAGTGTTAATGAGGGAACACATGCATTCCAAAAGGAAGGAATATTCCTCAACCACTAGCCACGGAAGAAGATAAATACAGTCCCTTAGGTTTCATTTATGCCCCATTATATATTTTATGTATTTACTATATAACTACCCACGAGCAAAATGCTTAAGGCAGCAGCTTTATTGAGTGGACATTGGGTGTCTATAAAAATATTAATTGCAGTACAAGAAAAATCCCCTCCAAGCCTCTGCTAAAGGCTAGGAGAGTACTTATCTCTTTTCAATCAAACCATAAGCAAACTGTCCGATCAGCTATGAGAACGACTCTTTAATGTAATGAAGTCAAAGTGGTTAGCGCACAACCGTACTCGGTTGCGCACTTGCGCCCCCGGTTACGCACGGTTACGCACGTGCGCCCCCGGTTACGCACGGTTACGCACGCATGGACTTGGTTGCGCACAGTTACGCACGCGCGCACTTGGTTGCTCGCTGGTGCTGGGGGCTGAAGTGGCCGGGTTGACTTGAGCTCCCGGCTGGCCTGGCCCGACGCTGCTTTAATGAAAGATTAAGAAACAGGTGCAATGTTTGAGCTGACTGGGGAAGAGGTAAAAACACTGTTGGGGAGCATTGCATGAACACTCATAAACCTGTGTACATTTGTAGTAAAAAATCACAAGGACCCACCCACTTTCATTCATTGTTCAGGAAACCAGGTTTTGTTTTCTGGTTTAGTGCTCTATGCGCAATGGTTTTAAATTTAAGAGGGTTTTGGTAACCCTAAACATCAGTTACTTATTTTTTTTTCAATTTCACAATGCCCTATTTAGGTCACCGAGGTGCACATTTAGTCATTTTCTAGCTCACTGTATTCCTGTTTTCAGCAACAACCCCTTTTATCTTGCCATTTATAAAGCTGACCTTTGACTTGTATCCACTGTTTCTCTTTCCTTATATTCTTGGAGTGTGCCACAATGACTTTGAACGGTTCCCGGAACCTTTGACATATTCATATATTTTTGTTGCCAATGAACTTGCAGCTGTGACAGCAAGAGGTCAGCTATTTAATCTCTCATAGGATCTGCAGAGTTTCTCGCATTTCCTCAAAAACAGAATTTGTTACTTTAAAATGCAAATCTTAACAGGGAATAGGTATGACTTGAA
Source organism: Xenopus laevis (assembly GCF_017654675.1). Lineage (NCBI taxonomy): Eukaryota > Metazoa > Chordata > Amphibia > Anura > Pipidae > Xenopus > Xenopus laevis. The sequence continues at coordinate 53,769,792 of NC_054388.1, read as the reverse complement.
CATGTCTGTCCATCATTTCAGATGGCTGTAAATACTCTGCCATGCATATAAGAGAATCATCAATCAGTTAGCATTTCTCCCAACTGTCCCGTGTTTAGAGGGACAGTCCCTCATTTGAGCTCAACCCGCAGTCCCTCGTTTGTACTGGAAAGTTCTGGTTTTCTCTGCATTGAACACCCAGAAAAAGAAAAAATGTTTATAACTTAATTGGCTTTTGGCAGAGAGCCCAGAACAGCCACAGCTGCAGATAAGATACTTTTGTTACAATTTTGAGATAAGCAAACAAGTAATTGTAACAATATAAGATAACAGGTCCCTTGGGAGAAGTTAGACTCACAGCTTAAATGGCAATTCACCTTAATTAGCAAAACTGTAAACTGAAAAAAAAAAACAGAAATATGTTCAAACTTTCATGACCTGCCAAATTTTGTAAAATGAACATGGTAATTAGGGGGTGTGGTCACAAAATGGGCATGGCCAAAACAAATTTAGTCTACGCTTTTTTGTCCCTCTTTTTTTTTCTAAAATGTTGGGAGGTATGAGGTAGGTAGAGAAACCAAGGAGGTTAGCTGGCTGTATATGTACCTGTATAGCCATACCATTCTTTGTTTCCATTATCACACTATTTCACACTGTTGCAGAGTTCTGTTAAAAGATCTTTTGTATAATGTTAAAACTGGTATATGGGCTTTTTAGATAGTAAAGGGATACTGTCATGGGAAAGCATGTTTTTTTCAAAACACATCAGTTAATAGTGCTGTTCCAGAAGAATTCTGCACTGCAATCTGTTTCTAAAACGAGCAAACAGATTTTTTTTATATTTAATTTTGAAATCTGACATGGGGCTAGACATACAGTTTCCCAGCTGTCCCAGTCATGTGACTTGTGCTCTGATAAACTTCAGTCACTCTTTACTGCTGCTGTACTGCAAGTTGGAGTGAAATCACCCTCCCCCCCAGCAGCCTAACAACAGAACAATGGGAACAGATTATGGCTCCCCAACACAAGATAGCTGCCTGGTAGATATAAGAACAGCACTCAATAGTAAAAAGCCAAGTCCATTGAGACACATTCAGTTACATTGAGTAGGAGAAACCACAGCCTGCCAGAAAGCACTTCCGCCCTAAAGTGCTGGCTCTTTCTGAAAGCACATGACCAGGCAAAATGACCTGAGATGGCTGCTTACACACCAATATTATAAATTAAAAAAAATACACTTGCTGGTTCAGGAATGAAATTTTACATGGTAGAGTGAATTATTTGCAGTGTAAACAGTGTAATTTAGAAATAAAAACTGGACCACTGGCCAAAGAGTTGCATATGGATTTTCATGAACTAACCACACGTGTCAGACTGGTTTGAATATTGAATGTTGTTTGGCAGTTGTGTTGTTCCAATGATGATACCCTACATGTGCCAAAGAGCAGTGGTGGACTGGACCTTCTAAGGTCCACCAGAGAACCTGACATTGAGGATCCACTTTCACAACAATTTGTGGTGATATAAATACCTATTGTGGAAATAAAACAGGGCTGAATGATCAGTCCTTGGTTGAGTTCCATTAGGACTAGGACCCACCGGTAGATCATCTGGTACTGTGACAGTCCAATCCAACCCTGCCAATGAGTTATCATACAACAGAGAACACCTCTGCATTCGACTCCATGTCTTTCATTTGCATAAGTCAGATGATACACTTTCAAATAGTAACAAGGTTATTCAGGGCTTATAGATGCAGAGCTTATAGAGTAAACAGTATCAGAACCAGGCACCGGAACCCTATAATATTGTAATTTTTTATTCAATTTAACATACTTGCTTACATGATAAAAATACTGAAGAATTCATGGATCAAAATCTTGTGCTTAAGAAAACCGTACAATTGTGGCATTTTGTTCTAACTGCCCTACAAGTGAAATATAAATTGATTTTTGTGCAGCAAATCTGGCAGTTTAGGGTGAGAGACAGCAGTGATTCATAGGGTTTCTGATGAGCTTTCTGTTAGCAGTACAAACATGCTTGATGCTCTGCCTTCTCAGCCAGACGGGATGAGTCACCCACTGTCCTGGGTGCTGAAACGATCCATTCTGCCAAATGGCACCTTTACAGAGTGTGGAAGGGAATGCAGGCAGGCTCATAGCAAAGAAAACAATGAATAGGGAAGATAACATCTCACATATTAGAGGAGTGGATTTAATAGGAGGATGCTTGTAAAAAATGGTGGTGTTGTCTGAATCTGGGTTGCTGTGCAACAGCCTGTAAGTGTTGAATAACTGCTGCCAGTGGCCATGTCTGAGGCATTTCATTATTATCATTATCCTTTATTTATATAGTGCTTTACAGAGATTACAATCTAAGGTCACAGTCACACACATTGGGATCAATTTTATCAGGAGCCAATTATCCTGCCTGTAAGTTTCTGTAGTGTGGGAGGGAACCTATACAGACCATATATTCATTTACAGTACCCTGACTGAAATTGAACCCAGGATCTAGTGCCATAACTACAGTGTTGGAATGTAAACTGAGCTGAAAACTAACGCACGCGCGCTGGTAAGATTTTCTGGCAGAAGGGGGAGTGTAGTAGTGGTTCTGGGCCCCCCGGCCACAAACTCTGCATGCGCGCGTATGCGCGGTATGTTTTACGGGAGAAGAGATAGTGCAGGAGTGGATCTGGGCCAGCGGGGCCCAAGCCTGGGCCCACCAGGGTTTTTCCTGGTGTTCTGCTGGCCCAGTCTGACCCTGCATAACAACCAAAGAGGCCACAGGATGACGCATAACAGGGGATGAAATTGGGGATTACCAGCATCCCCAATACCTTTCCCTACACACACACATACTGCACAAAATGGCAATGGGGGTCTGAATTTTATTCTGCAGGGGGCCCAAATACCTGCCAGGAACCCAATGCTTACCACTGTTCCACCATATTGATTTTTGGTTACTGTGCCACTTAGGTTTTGTCTTATTTCTCACTCCCCAAAAATTAAGCTTTTCTATTATGATCTGAAAATAATATTCCTGATTAAATAAATTGGAAAGCTGGGTCAATGACCCCATCTAAAAGACAAATACTCTGTAAGGATACACATTTATTGTTATTGCTACTTTTTATTACCCAGCTTTCTGTTCAGGCCCTCTCCTACTCATATTCCAGTCTCTTATTTAAATTAATGCAAGGTTGCTGAAAATTGGAGCTGAACAAAATGCTAAATAACTCAAAAACCACAAATAATAAAATATGAAAACCAATTGTCTCAGACTATCACTCTCTACACCAGCAGTGCCCATACTTTACTAATATGAAGTCTACTTTTAATGATGTCTTCCCATTATGATTTACATCTATAAAAACATTGTTAGCATTCTGTTCCATGGAAAATATTACTTAAATATTGATTTATGAGAAAATGTATATTGCTATATCAAACAAACAACTTTTCTAATTTAATCTTCACATAATAAACATCTGAATGAAATAAATGAAACAGGAGAGTGATTTAGTCAAGCTGTTTGTTGAGATCTACTGATCAGCAGCTAAAGGTCTACCTTTTGGACACCCCTGCTCTACACCATTCAAAACATTATTGTAACTAATTGTACAGTAGTCGACTAAAGCACATTGGGGCAGTTATTTGTTCCTTCATCTATAGCTTGTCCAGAGAAATTCCAGAAATCTATAATGTCATAGGTATTACCCTGTACTAAACACAATTTAGCAGAAACAGTCCCCTAAGTTTGCTCAAAGCCTGTACAGAGAGATACCATACAACTACAGTAGCATAGGCATTGCCCTGTACTAAGCACAATTAACTTGCAACATCTGTGAGTGGCCCTTAAGATTGGCTTAACATACCTTTAAACATTTTCAGCTGTAATTTGGCTAAAGTTACTGATTCTTCAAAGTCAAGTGAACAAATCTTCACAGCCTCACAGGTTGGCAAATCTCATGGGCCGACGTTTGGCACCACTGAAAGATTTATGCTGCATATTATGGGTTATTGATTGAATTCCCACACAGCTATGTTCTTGCATATGGATTGGAAAGCAAGCAGCAAGTGAGCGTTTATTGCACCATTTCTTCTCTGTGCCAGTTTATTTATATGCATGTGCAGCTTTATATAATGACTCTTCTACAGGAGAAATCAGTTCTGTATCTACTGTAGCTGTAGCAAAATCACACACAGATCTATAGATACAGGCTGGGTTTGAGAGGAGGATGTGTCTGACAAACTACATCTCAAATAAAAGGTACTTTGCCTCATTTACTAACTCAAGCAAAAGTGTTTCAGTTTGAAGTGGTTGCAAGATTGTGGGTGCTTTGACACCATTTATAAAAGTTACTTGCACCCACTTGCAGGGAGTGTCACAGATCTAGACCAGCCTGCTCTGCAGTTTGTTCATTAGCACAAGACAACCCTGAATCTGGAATTATCACTAGTCTGGATGTGCCATTTGCTCCAGGGTTCCACAAGTACATTGTGTCAATAGGCGCAATAGAATTGCACCAAGAGAATCACATTCTAATGCTGTTATTAATTCTGCACATGACTATTCTAAATCAAATCATATGGAAATGGCTTCAATCATAACTTGCATGCCGGTGTTAAATATGCAATCATATTGGTGCATGGGGTATACTTGCACCAGACACATCGTAGTCCATGGCCACAAATATGGTGAAATTCTGGAGGTAAAAAATTGCATTGTTGTGAAGAAATATGGGAATTTGCATTCATAAAGTGTACTTTGCCCCATGTCCAGCGTTTCTACACAAACCTCAAACTGTCTTATTACTAGAAAAGCAAGTCTTAACAAATGCAGTCGTGCTCTATTATTAGCACTATTTTATTTTAGCACTATTTTCAAGTTGCTATTATCAGATACACTCTAAGGGATGTTCTAGTCTTTGTGAGTTTCTGCCAGTCAAGTAACCCATAGCAACTGATCATTAGATAGCATTTACCTACAAGACCTGGGTTAATAGACCTGGAGAAAATTCTGTACCCTGTGCTCTTGTACCTGTGTTTTTCCTGTGACTGCTTTCTGTTTGTTGCTGGTTCCATCGTGGTGCTCACTACCATGTTGCTCACAAGTCACTGGTTGTGGAACACTGTACTATACAGGTATAGGCTATACCTTGAACCTGAATATGTTATCTCCACTAATATCTGTGCACAAGGATATATCCAGATTTAACCTCATCCAAAATTGATATGCCAGGCTATACCTTGACCCTGAATCTTTTACATCCACTAATATCTATATACAAGGATACAGCAGGAGCTATGCCAGAGTGATATCCTAGACTACGCAATACAGTTATCCCTGCAGTTAAGCTGTACTCCTTGCGGTGATTAGAATCAAAATAGCTCTAAATAAATGGAAATTATTTATTTATTTATACTGCACCTATGTCTGTACCTATATCGCAATATGATCTGAGTCAGCTGCATCTTATGTTGGAATAGGTTTATTAGAATTTATATATAAATAACATTTGTCTGCGTGTTATCGAACAATGTCTTCACATACAGTATGTATCCAGAAAATCACTATAATGATTAGGGCAGATGTTGCTACAACTCCCAGCATCCCACTGGTGTTTTATTGTAGGCTGACCTGCAACCCTGTTAGCTCTGAAGATGCTCTCAGGGCATGAGATACAAAGATATTCACTGAGCATCTCCTGCTTTATTGTAGTCCTTTTATACGGGTCACAGCCCTGAAACCACAAGATCATGATCTCTATTGACAAAATTATCATTATTATTTTCCTCCTGCCTCCTCTAACTAGTCTTTGGCCAGGAAGGCAGCACAATTGCTGTACCTGACAGATTAATGTATGTCTCTGCTGCCCAGACAGCTTTACACCCCCCCAATTACAGGCACCTTCCTCGTATTTCTTCCATACAGGTACAATTAACAGGATTGCTTTATGGTGGTCAAGGGTGCAATATTTTTGCCCTCTCGCTCTTCTCAGATGATATATACAGTATGTAACATTGAGTGAATTGTGGAAGCCGCCTCAACACAATTTGCATCACCTCTTCACAAGTAGATTGAAAGCAGAGTACAAAATTTACCAGGAGCAGAGCCAGGGCAGCAAGATGCTTGTTAGAGGCAGGTTAGAAGTAAGGCTGTCAGATCATCTGAATAATAAACATAAGTTGCTGGACTGCACTGCTTACAGATATGAACAGCATATAATGGCTACACCAGTTGTATTCCAGGAGCTCCGTTCTGAGCACTTTTACAATCTACATATTTTTTTCCAGTTTTTAAGTTATGAGAAAAGGAAAATCTTGTGAAGCTGCTCTGCTCAGTAAATGAAGTCAATGAGCAGATACAAGTCATCTGCAGTTGCTCTGGTCAGTTCTAAGCATGGCAACTTCACAAGATTTTCCTTTTCTCACTAATTAGATTTTTTACTAATTGCCTAATGAAGCATCTTAAAACTCCATCAGCCGGAGCCCGGAGCAGTCAGTGCTTTTATGGACAGGGTTGGGCTCTCGCTGTCCCAAGTAAAGGAAGATTTAATTTTATCTAAGGGTTCCTGTCGGCCCATATTGCTGGTACGAAATATTGGTATAAACTCTGTTTGTTTTTTAAACATATGCCTGAACTCTGCTAAAAGTCTACTGCCTTGCCTGTACTGGATATATAACAAGCCATGGGCTCTGGGTTTCTATACAATAAAATTACACTATATTTATCCTACCTTCTGTTCTTGGGGTATTATAAATTAAATAGATTATTGTATTTATTTTGTCGTGTACTGGGGCATTATACATGAAACTGGCACTACATGTGTTCTGGAGTATTATGCATGGGATTGGCCCTGGAACGCTATAAGGAAATGCTTTTAATTGACCTCCCCAGCCAGTGAGCATCATAGCAATCCCAAAAGAATAATATCCCAAGTATACAGTAGCTCCTGGAAGATGGAGAATTTTAGGTTTGCAGTGCAAAAGGGCAATATTTGTATGAAGGTAATGAATTGTAGGGAGAAAGCATACAGAAAGTTCTAATTCATCTGCATAAGAAAATATCCAACAGTGTGTTTGTTCCCTGAATTAAGTGGCCTTAGCACCTCTGCTTATCTTTCTACCATTTGTATGTATGTGTTTCTCTTTTTTCCATTCACCTGATGGAAATGTTCTCATACTCCATTATTCTCTTTCAATTTCCTAAATGCTAACTCCCTCTTATCTGAGATAAGTAAATAGAGTCCCCCTGTGCTTCTTTTCTATCTTCATGCTCGGCTGTTTATTTAGTCATATTGCCTTTGATTTGTACCTTTTACATTTGTTTTTGAAAGGTTTACAGAGCATTGTCTATGCACCCGGCGTGATCCCTTTTATTATTTTTCCCTAGACATTTTATCCAGATTTATAGGCTGTAGTTGTACTGAAAATGAGGTAACATTTGCTTTGCTGATATCATTTGCATTGCTGCATGCAAACCTCAAAGGTGTTGCTGTCATGAACATTACAAGTGGTTTCTTGTTTAATAGTTACATTACTAAGGTAAAAAGAAATGCTTAAAGGGGATGTACACCGCAAAACACTGCAGAATTTGTAGTCTTTACCATTATAAATAGCATTTTCCTACTGCTAAATATATTGAACAGTTTTGGAAGCAGCACCAGTAATAACAGGCTCTGCAAATTATTGGAAGGCACAGAACAGAAATCTTTGAAAAGTTCTGTATTGCACAAGCATTCACCCAAAGACCAGAAGAAGATGGAGATGGTCCTCAATAAGCAGCACCCCAGGGTGATGGTTTTTTTGAAGGAAAGTAGTGCCCAGGCTCCAAATTCTGAAGCGGGCACCCCTAGGCCAGACAGACCCATGACAGTTCCTTGCACCCCCATGCCTGCATGTGTTCTGGTGCATGCATTCACAGGTTTCCATCTGAGCGCTGGGGATTCAGTGCAAAAGAGATTTAAAAAGCTGTCTCCTGTGCTTTTCCAGTTCTTCGGAAAGAAGTCTGAAATGGCTTGGCTGCATGCTGCCACCAGCTTTTACACATCCCAACTCTCATTTCCTCACCTACACCAACCCTGGCCAATCGGTCTGCTCTCCACCATCAACTCCCTAGTCTGCATACCAACATTCCACTTACACCTTCCTCTCGCTCTTTGGTCTCTCCCTTCCCCATTGATCACCTCCCTTTATTTACTATAATGTCACGTGCCTCTCCTGCCTACCCCATTGTTTTTCAGTCTCTCCTCCCACGGGCTTCCCTAGTGTCATTATCCCTTACAAGAAGCCAGCAAGGTAATAAGCTTAACACTGGTAACAATGGTTCAATGATGCTGCTTGAGAAGAGAAATGTTCAGAGAATCCAAAGTAGAAACAGAAGTGATGTGATGGATATTCAGCTGGATGGATGTTACCAGTACATTGAATTGCACTACTATTAGTTTGAATGTTAATGTGGTAACCACACTGCAGAAGTTTAATAGCCCACAAAAAATTGATCTATTAACCTATCCCCTTACTAAAAAGATCTTTTGTAATTCTACAGATCAATGTTGTTTAGTAGCTTTCCATGCAATGCACCACTTCTCCTGCTTCCAGCACATTGGACATTTCCAGGCACTCCTTACCTGTATTGGATCAAATCTCATTGCTTGGGAGAACATAATGAGGCGATAAGCATAGCTGTGTATTGTATAATGAAGCGTCAAAGAACAGCTACTTAAATGTGAGAAAAATTAGCATTGCTTCATAATTTATCAGCAGCTAATTTGTCCCCAACTGAGAGCATAGGAAGAATTAAAGCTCACAGTGTGTACTGCTTAAAAAAGAAAATGTGTTGTAGAAGACAACACATCACAGGAACAGCATGCTTCTATTTTACATGCAGTCTTACTAGCCTACATTGACCATTTAGATACAGAATAGACAGAGTTATTCCAAGGATTAAATCTGGCTATACCAAATAGCTATTTCTTATAAGGATTGTAAAGGGAAAGTACACTTTTATAACACATTCCGTCTTATCATCTTGCATATCAATTTAGTGTCTAGATGCAGAGAGCCAGAGTTATCTTAAAGAGTTACTAGCTTCAGCATACATCACAGGTCCAGTAGATTTTAATAAGAAGTGCAGTCTTACCAGATAGAGTTGAAATTTAGTGTCTCATGTACGCAGTGTACATCAGAACTATACATTTATAGAACAAACAGGGGCCAATACAATAATAAACCCAAATACATACATAGGCCATCTGAAGATTATTAAGGGGGTTATGTAATAAAAGGCACTAAGTTTGCCTAGGAGCAGTAACCCAATCAACCAATCAGCAGGAAGCATTTACTGGTCACCTGTTTAAAAGCAAACATCTCATTGGTTGCTTAGGGTTATTACTCCTGTGCAAACTTAGTGACCTTTATTACATATAGGGGTAAGGGCATAGTGTCAAAGAAACAGGATCTCATCCATATCATGTTCTTCAACCAAGGGACTTAACACTGTACAATGGGGACATAGCCAAACAAGATGTCTTCCTGTGGGACTGCATTTTTCATTACAACAGTAATATTTTTGGTTTCTAATTTAGTCATGGGTATTACAACTAAATCGTCCCAGTTTTGGTGACCTGCTCTTTTTTTTGAATGTTATAGAGTCTCCAAAAATGATCTAAGGCCTCATGTAACTTAAAGGTGATGTCAAACTCTACTTCTGACTGGGATATCACTGCTGAGATGTCACTTGGGGAACATCCCATGCCTTTCAAAAGTTTGAAGCTATCAATAAACCACCTAGGGGATGCATTCTCCTTTTCTCCATCCCATATAATGTTTACCCAGTTTTTTCTATGAAAGGGATCATTATCAGAGGAGATGTCTGGCACAGGAAAAAGTCTCCTCTCCCAAAAATTTGCAGAAACCTCACTTGTCTCCCCCCACCTACATGTACCGACTGCACCTCTACAGATTCCTGTACTTCCTGCTGCTTCTTAACTTGCCACTTCACTTGCCCCTTTTACCCCCTCCCCCAAACCACCATCAGTATTGAGGTTTGAGAAATCACTCTGCTCATTCTCTCTTTCTCACACTCCCCCTCTTGAACTTCCATTATATCTCCACCTGTCACTTCAACTTCTTCCTCCACATCCACCCTCTCATCCAGTTTCAGCACATTTACATCATTCACCCATACATTCTCACTAGCAAAAGCACAAGGACCAGACAGTTGTACTTCCATTTTGCTTGCTGGCACAGCTGTAACTTCAATGTAGCTAGAAATTCTGACGTTCTTAACAGGATGCTAAAACCACCCTGATCTGATGTAATTTCAAATGATCCTGGTTCTTGGTCTTGTTTCGGTTGAACTGTTAAATACTTTTGCTCTGACTTTTTCTCCTGGTTCTGGACATCTCGCTCATTAAAGTCATGTTCTGCCAATTTATCTTTTTCTTGTATGTTGATGGCAATGGCTTTACAAAATCAGCTTCACTTTCAGAAGATACTGTTGGTAATACTGGACATTTGTAAAATTGTTCTCCTTGATGCTTTACCAGATCCCAGTTTCATATTTTCAAATCTTTGTCTATTCTGTTAAATCTCCTTTCATGGCTCCACTTCTTTGTACAATTCCTCTATATGAGACTCAACTTCTGCTAACTCAGTGTATATGGTATATTTTTATGGTGTTGTTTTTATTTCTAAATTACACTGTCTACACTGCAAATAATTCACTCTACCATGTAGAGCTTTCATTCCTAAGCCAATAAGTGTATTTTTTTACTTGCAATATTTGTGTATAGGCAGCCATCTCAGGTCATGTGCTTTCAGAAAGAGCCAGTGCTGCACTATGGAACTGCTTTCTGATGGGCTATTGTTTCTCCTACTCAATGTAACTGAAGGAGTCACAGTGGGACATGGATTTTTGCTATTGAGTGCTGTTCTTATATCTACCAGGGAGCTATCTGGTTACTTCCCATTGTTCTGCTGATGGGCTGCATGGGGGGGGGATGATATCACTCCAATATGCAGTGTAGCAGTTATCACAGCACAGGTCACATGACTGGGGCACATGGGAAACTGGCAATATGTCTAGCCCCATCAATTTGCTCTTTTGAAAAATGGATTTCAGTGTAGAAGTCTGCTGGAGCAGCAGTATCAACTGATGCATTTTGAAAACAACTTTTTTTCCCATGACAGTATCCCTTTACGTTCTGCTACTGAGAAAGCAATCGGATTTGTTAAATATTACATTTTTCCTGTTCTGCTGTGTGTCTAGTACTGTAAGGGCCTCTGCAACTTGCTCTCCAGTAATTTGGGATGATTTATAATCCTTTTCTTTAACTGTGGCAGAAACTGTGTGCTTAACATTATGAGTCCATGGTAACTCTGAAATCACTGCTAACTCTTTGTTCCTTCCCAGCTGCAGCCATCTTTGAGCCCCACTTATTTTAGCACCCGAAGAGGGGTCAGTGTTTGCTACTTCAGAAGGAGTAGATATTCCCTGTTGGATACCCCAGCAGGTTTCTTTGTCTCAGAAATAAATATTTCTGTGTCCACCTTGCCTTCATTGATTTTCTTTCCTTTTGCATATCTTGAGGCTCCCACAGAGGAAGACCTCAACCTTGGCCTTGTAGATGCTTCCCAAGGGCAAAGCCTCAAAGCCTGGACATGGACCAGGCAGGACCTAGCAGGGCCTGGGCTCACTCCAGTCATCCTTTAGGCTTCATAGAGCTCCCAAACACACTGCCTCATTATATAGTAGCAGTGGGGATAATAGTCTCTGGGAAGGGACTGGAGTTGTGGGATAGCAGGTATAGTAGGGTGAGATGGTGCCTATAGTAGCCGGGGGGATAATACATTTGGTAATGGTACGTGGCTGTGGAAAAGCAGGTATCGTAAGGAGAGATGGTGCCTATAGTAGCATTGGTGATAATAGCCTCTGGGAATAGACTGCAGCTATGAGATAACAGGTATAGTAGGTAGACTAGGTAAACATGGTGCAAGAGCATTAAATTGGACAGTGCTGCTAAATACTAAATGGGACCTGCCACTACTAACAAGAACCCTGATTGCTGTTGAGCAAATGATGGAGTAATATCAACAGCCTCTGTATTTTTGGTTGTCTCGTGCTTCTTTTGCAACATATGTGGATGTCAGGTGTCTGGCACAAACTCCCATATGTAAATATAGGAGTTGGTAGCACTGATACTGTATGTCTGAAGAATATGATGGGCAAATATCTCGGAATATCAGACACCTGCTGCCTAAGGCACTTTTCTCTTCATGCATACCTGAATGGTTTGCTTCTCTCTTTGAACAAAAAGCTGCAGATGGCATGGACAGTTTGTTCCTTTTGCTTCAGAAAAATAATATTGGTGAGATATGGTACCACAGAGCTCTCTCAAAAAAATGTAATTCTAAGAAACTTTCTGATACACATTCACTAAACAGTGACAATGGTTTTACCAGTGTTTGTAAAGGTAATGGCATTTGGAAGCAAGTACACTTTGTCCCTTTATGTACTCTTGGATCTTGGAAAAAAGCCAGCTCACTTCCACTCTTAAAACAAATCAGCAGAAAAAACAGTTGGCCTCTGGTACCTAGGTTCAATGATCAGATTAGCCTGTGTTCAGTCCTATAGCTCCATTAATCTGTACTGTACTATCACTAAAGACCTCCATGCAATTGGTCAGCCCTAATACTGAGCCTCAGCCCATTGCCTGACCATGTGAAGAAAACAGCCATGGAAGGACCCACTGCCATGTGAAAAAGATCAACCCTGGTTCAAATACCCATGAATTTCATTAAGTATTTGGGGTGGGCAGAGATTTGCTAATGGGAAGGACATTCTTAACAGGGCTTGTGCTAGTTGACCCTGGTTCCATACCAAGTGGACTCATCTCTGTCCCTAAAAGTCATCCAGAGAGGCTGAAAAACTGAACATGAGCCACATATAAACATACCAAGGCTAATTAATATATACACACCAGTGACAAAAATATATTAACAAATTGATGAGACAAATTAATTGGAATTCACTGGCCAACACCCACTTCTTGCAAAAATGTAGGCGTGCCAGCATTGTAACCTTCAGTCCTGTAATATAAATCAGTGTATAAAATGTAAGAAGTTGGTATCTCTCTGGTCCTGCTAAACTGAGTGATAAGATGTGCAGCAAGCCATTAATATTTAGGTCTAATTAAAGATTGCTATCACAATGACTTTGGTGCACTGCAGGAGTGTGGCTAGGGGGAGAAAGATTTAGTATGAACGGGAAAGGAGGGAGATGCATGGAGACCCCCAGCTGTTTCACGTCTCTGTGGGGAGAATCGTGCTCAATTAATTCTTCCCATGTCTCATCTAGTGAAAGAAAACCAGTTCCAGAGATGTACATTAAGCACTGAATTTACTCTTCACAATCTTGGGGTGAGTAACAATATTGCCTGAGCTATTAGATGCTTAATGGGCAGTCGTGTAAGGGATTGTTAATGCCGCTAACGGCCGTAGCATGAGTGGCCTGCAGGAGTCTTGATTTAAAGCTCACCTTTACAGTGGAGCATTTCAGAAACCTTGAAACCACTCAAAATTATCCCGTGCACTCAATTAACCCCGGTGCTATGCTATGTCTTTACTGTTACAAGTCTAGTGCCAGGATTGGTAACGGCTGTTTAAGATGTTTCATAGATGAAGGAGTAAAGGAAACTCTGGGTTTTTGATGATTTAGTATGAAATACAATTAAATATGGTATGTATATTCCAAACTTAAATGCAGAATATATAGAGTTATTGGTACATTCAATTAAAATAAGCTAATATTATGGGGGAGATTTATTTTTGCAGTAGGCTTATATCACTACAGGAGTTTTCTCCACCAGGGCAAAATAATTCCTGATATTGCCACTGCCGCCTGTTATTGACTTGAAATAGAAACCTGCCACTGATTGTAGAGGTGGGGTTTTGGAATGCAAATGCTGCCACTTTTGGCCAGGTCAGGTTAGTCACACTTCCATTATGCTTTACTTATACTTGGCTTCCTCTAGGTGCCCTGTGTTTCCTACAACAACCTAAATATTTGGTATGTTAATTCACATTTTCCAAACTGAACTAATAGGAGGGAGGGGGCTAAGCTATTTGGTTCAGCAATAAATGATGCATACCGATCCTTATAAGCTGACAAATTTAAAGCTAATTTCAACTTTGATTTTTTCTAACTTTGCTAGTGCTTGTGAGAAGACCACATAAGCTGGGGCCAAGGGGGTGAGATATTGGAGATGGCATGCAATGGCAGTAGATGGAATTTATCAGGGGTCATAAATGACTCCCGGATGCAACTGTAAGCAAATGAGGGGCACAAAGGGGCTCCCCTCAGTACTTATTTGAACAGCACTTGTGTCTGGAGTCTGGTTATTTTCTGCACCTTCTGGCAGATAAAAATCGTGTACAAGGTGCAGATTGCAGCAGCCAGACGATGCAGGACAACTCTCTCTATACTGAATGATCTCTGAGTACAGAGTTCCGTTGTGGCATTAGTCACTCCCTATCTTGCATGTTTGAATGACATGCAAGTCAGGGGCCAGTTAAGGGGCTGGAGGGGGTTGCCAATGTGCCTCCCTGCTCACCCCTCAAGAATACAGAGATGCCAAACAAAGAAGCACAGTATTCATGGTAAGCAAGCAGATCTCTGGGCTCTGAAAATGGATTGCAGAGATCTGAAGCAGTTTTTCTATCAGCAGTACAAAAAACATGGTGGATTGTGCCCATTTTCTGCACTTTTCATTAGTAACTGACCCCTTGTTACATCCTGCCATGGTCGTAATTTATTCCTCAAGTGGGTGCCAGGGTGGGGTGGCAGAGCTTAAAGGTGCCAAACGGTAAATCCCTCTACCCATTTCGGTAATTATGAAACAACCTACCACTGAGTCTTTTGTCCCTATTCAGTATAAGTATCAGTGATCACCATAATCCTTGTGTGCTGTAGATATAACAAGTCAATGCAAAATCAAGTTATTGTAAAATCATTTCCCAGAGGAGCAGATCCAAACCTACCTAAGCCTCTCATAATCACAGAAGAGTAACTTTATTATAGAGCAGCTTTTCTCATCCAGCTGCTGCTAAACTACAAATCCCAGTAGCTCTTTGCAGCCAGCGGCTTGTACATAATGAGCCACAGGAGTATTATTGGAAACAAAACACAATATTTCCTTCTGAATAACTCATGCACCATTAAATACAATATAATGGTACATTAGGTTTGTCATATGCAACTGGTTTTCATATTGGGGAAATGTGCCATTAGAGTTAAGTTCACTTCTGTTTTATCCTCAGTGAGTTTTCTTTTTTCTTTTAATTTTCAAAACTCTGAACTATTCTACTTTTTATTTTTAAGATAGAAAAACTATTTAATCTGCTGCAAAATCATTCCTGAAAGCTACAATCTGCAGCTCAGTAGTGTTTCTCCCTATTGCCTCAATCTATCAAGTGCCTCTTATACTGATGCAGCCACACACAGTAGTTTGTTGGACTGGTAAATAATGTGTTCGTATATCTCATTTCTATAAGTAGATGGCTAAGTGCAAGTGCCGAAATGGATGGGATTTATATTCCTATTCACAAAGCCAAATGTAGAGGTGAAACGCAATATGGTGTGCTACATCAAGAGAGAGGGAGAGAGGGAGTCACAATCACAAATGCATCTTAATTAGTGATGGGCAAATAAATTCACCAGGTGCGAATTCACGGTGAATTTCGGCATTTCGATGCCAGTGAATAAGTTCGCGAAACTGCGGTGAAAATTAGCTTGTGAAAAATCTACCTGCCATTAAATTTAATGCATTTGGACAAAATAGGCGCGCATATAAAAATAGTCGTGGGCGTCAAAATTGATGCGCGTCGAAATTATTTTACCGGCAATTGACAAAATTTTTTCGCAGTTTTGCAAATTTTGCGGTAAATTTGCAAATTTATCTTAATATGTTAACTCTAAAGACAGTTGTGTGGCATGTACCACCATGGAGTTTCATAGATATGGAGAGGGGAACAGATAAAACTATACCTAGGGGCATATTTATTATGTTGTGTAAAATTAAATTCTCTGAAAAAATGATGTAAAAAGATGTGTAAAATAAATGGCGAATTTATCATGATGTGTGTGATTTTACGCCATGAGAATACCAGATTTGGCGCCGATATTTTACATTGCTTTCAGCAGAAGTCACATGAGAAAAGTTGTATTTTGCATTTGCATTTGTATTTAGACATGTAAGTGGTCAATCCCAAACCCAATATCTTCTGGCTGCAGATTGAAGTCACAATCAATGTTCGCTCAGCACCACAGCCCTTCCTGAACAGCCATTGATCTGTTTTCCATAGTACATTCGGAACATTGATCTTACACAGCAGCAGACACATCCTGCTAATCAGCACAAGTATTTAGCTGTGATGGCATTCAGAGTGTAAAGAAGAGAGGGGTACGAGGGAGGGCACCAAAGAAACAAAGGATGAAGAGGAAAAATATACAATAAAAACAAAAGTTTTAGATCTCCTGGGCAAGAATCAGGCAGATGCCGACTAATTGAGCGAAATAAAACAGTATTAGTACAGATGGTAAAGGCATATAACCCTTCTCTTTATTTGAAGCAATGGAGGGATGAGGCTCTGGTAAGTGGACATATAAAAGGAAGGAATGGATGATAAATGTCCCTCAGGATGTATTTTATTGAAAGATTCAAGGATGATATATTCCTTGGCTCTTTATCACATGCAATAAATTTCCTAATGAATAAAATCAAAGCTTTGGAATGTATAATTTGAGTTATGCGAGAATAAGGTTTTACAAGCTAAAAATGATAACACAGACAAACCTGGATAAGAAGCATTAGAAGGTCTGCCAACTGACCTACAGCCCAAGAGAGCCGCAGAGACCGAGCAGCTAAAGCCTTATATTAACATGCAAGGCTTCTAAACAAATCCCTTCACATTTTAGGCTAAATGTAATTCAGTGCAAGACAGCCCTGTTACTGCTTGTAGAAGATCAAATAATCCCTTTGCCTCTCAACATCACATTGGCTATGGAGATTCTTTGAGTTGTAATTCAGCTGCAGTGTCAAAAGTTTCCTATCCCTGGCTAGAGTACACAACACTCACATGCAGGCCATCCCAGAGATGATATAGTAGGGCAGGTAATACAACCAAGTGTCATGGTCGTTGCCATGACAAGAATGAGCTTCAAGGAAGAGCCATTATAAGTGTAATAAATAAACCAGTGTGACCCTGATCCTAAGGACGTGTGATTGTATGGCAAGCACTGTCTAAAGGAGTCATTGGATGGTCATTATTGTGGTTGTGGTCTTCTCTAGTGGTGAAGCAGTCAACCATTCATCACCAGGCTTTCAACAACCAGTCAAAATGTAGCACTCTTTTTTTTAACTGCTTGTTCCTGATTTACATTACCTCTTCATCAACTATACCAACCTACACTTTTATCAACAGCCTCCATTATTTAACCTGTGGCTTAGTTGTCATACCTCAGGCTCAGCATCATGGTTCACCATGATGTGCTGTAACACTCTGTTTGTTGGGTCTGCTTCTGCAAATGTGCCCTCTTCATATAAATTGGCATTAAATGGATTGAATGTTCATGTATTTACTATTACCTTTCAACACTTTGCACCATGCTTTATGATCATATAAAGGTAAGAATTGACTCCTGTTTCTTGATAAACTGATGACGTCCATAATATGTAATTCCATGAAGCGACACTTACTGCCTATGTACCTATGTGGTGATCAAGAGTAATTCTTGCTATGGGCAAAAAAAGGCTAAACTGTAAACTGTTTGAATCAAGGGTCATGTGTTTGCTAAGCCACATGTTATAGAGGCAGTGCTGATTGCTGCTAAATTGCTAACTCATTTACTAGTTACTCTAATCATTGGTCACCTGTGTCTCCTATAATTGGCCTCTAACAACTGTTCCGGCACCAGGGGTGAGATCTGGCATTCTAAACTGCCCAATTTTCTTAACTGCCCAATTTTGTAGAATTAGAAGCTCTGATTGGAAATGATTGGAAAAATACTTACTAAACTGAACTTTTGAATGTTTCTTTTCAGAAAAAATGGGGTGTGACATTAATTGTGCAATTAATAGTTTTCTTGCAATTTTACTGAGAAATAAAATGAAAAAAAAAGATCAGACTAGACCAGATCACATCTAAGTTGGCTGATCAAAGCAATTTTAAAGTTCCAAAGACTAATGTGAGCAAGCACCCTAAGGAGCCAATCCCATAGCAGATATTTTTGCTGCCAAAAATCTATGCAATAGAGCTGCTCTGCTGTCGCTACTGACAATCTTCACTACATGTAAACTCTGTTGTTGTTAATTTCATCTCGATAAGTGTTTAGTAGAGCACAGATGTAGGATAAGTGTTTAGTAGAGCACAGATGTAGGATAAGTGTTTAGTAGAGCACAGATGTAGGATAAGTGTTTAGTAGAGCACACAGAGCTCTTAGTGGCTCTCACTAAATAACCAATAAGGCTGCAGGTATGTAATGTGCAAGTCAAGTGAAAGGTTCAGATTTACCAGGAAGCAGTTGGCTGCCCTCCTTGCCAGTGGCTAGTAGCCAGTGACTAGGAGGATCTTGGTTTAAATCTTTTCCGAGCTTTGCACCTTCAAACATATGACTTGTTACAGGCTTCAGCTTTATACCCACATACAAATACTGCATCAGTAAACAATTTACAAACTTAGATATAAGGAAACCCTCTCACAAGTGCCATGTTAATACTACCTAATTAGCCATCGCTCTGTTACTATGTGAATCAGACAACATATTTAAATGTGGGAGCACCTCAATTTCTTAACTATAGAGGAAGCAGACCCCGTGGTTTGGGCCCCCCTGCAACAGTGGGGGTCTGCTTCCTCTATCGTTACACTACTGCTTTCAAGTCATTAGGTTACAGGGCATATGAGGAGGTCTTTCCCCCAAACAGTCCCTTATGTTCATCTAGTGTCCTGCACTATTATCAAGGAATAAATATAAAAACTTCAGCTCTTGGTTGCCTTTGAAAACCCAGTATTAATGGTAGCAGTGCAGACAATTCTAATGAAATTAGCTTTCTCTAAACAATTCTTCTTTTATTTGAGTATTAACTACT
Source organism: Xenopus laevis (assembly GCF_017654675.1). NCBI lineage: Eukaryota > Metazoa > Chordata > Amphibia > Anura > Pipidae > Xenopus > Xenopus laevis. The sequence goes on along the minus strand of NC_054388.1, from coordinate 53,750,660 downwards.
AACTGATTCTGACTTGTAATTTGCTTCCATTTCCTCCCAATGTTTTTATCTGCATTCTCTGCTCTTACACCTTTCCATTCTCCCTGTTTGTCTCCTAGAGCTGACATTTTCTGTCTCCATGCTGACTGCTCATGTCTCTCTCCTGCACCCGATGATCTGAATTCCTTTGGAAACTGTCCCTGCCTTCTTAAAAATACTCTATTATACTGCCAATTATTTGAAAGACTAATTTAGCATTGGTTTAATCTAATAGAAACATTTCAACTTTTATTGAGGCACATCACATTCTATTCCTGTCATGCGCATTACTACTGTGGGGGTTCTGGGAATATCTCATTTTAAAATGACACTAAAAAGTCCCAGCTGTTTACTTCACTTAGCTTCACATTTAAAAGAATGTCAGCCCTCCAAACAAATAAATGTAAATCTCTCAGCAAACCCTTGCACTTTACATTGATTCTTTTTCTAGTTTTCTAGCATTAGCCATTTTTACACTGCTATTACAATAAAACTGCACCACCTGCTGCTAAGTTCAGTTGATTGCCCACATTCAACAGAAAATTAAGTTATCGATTAAGGGAAAGTCTTGTGATGCTGCTGTGCTTAGAACTGACCAAACTAGAAAACAATATTTAATGCAAATTGAAAAAGTTTAAACAAGAGTGCTCTGAGTCATTTTCCAGTAATTTGTTTCAAGACTTTGGGTTAAATGTTAAAATCTAAACCTTTGTCCCCCTCCAGTTCCCCATTATTTACTGTGTATGGGCTTCAATATGCCACCTTCCATTGCTCTGGTGCTGTGACATTGGGCTTTGGGACCAGAAAAAGACTCAGCAGGTTGATGCATTTATGTAGACTGTGTCTTTTGTCTATCAGGTCCTTCTTCCACCTCCATGTCCAATGTCACAGGTTCAGCAGCAATGGAAGAAGACATACTGTTCTAAACAGGACCGTCAGGACAGGACTGCTAATTGTTTAGTATCAGAAAGCGTAACACATTGCTGTTACCAGCTGGATCATGTCAATATCACTGTAATAGGAACATTTGTCAATTTGAGGCATAATAAAGCTGATTTGAGTCAACCTTTGGCTTTTAGAGGTTGCTGGGAATGATAAATTAAAAACCACTGAAAGTTCTGGTTGAACACGATGGGGAAAAGGACACATCATAATACAACGTAGTTATAGTAAAGAGCATAGATTCTTATCGTAGATAATAGGAAACAGTAAAAAGGAAGGCTTTGGACAAACTTATTGTATTGCAATGTTATAATAACGTTTTTATGTATTGATACTGGTAATATTATTTCTGTGACATTATGGTAATTAATTGCTTCATTACCTGTTTAACAACTGCAATATGCTGTGTATTATGTTTAAAACAATAAAAAAGATTTTGTTAAAAAAAAAAAAAACACTGAAAGTATGCATGTTGGACATCCTCAAATTAAGAACAAGAAATATCACACGCACAGTACAGTAAACATCCTTTACACTTTTATTGACATTTTGTTCCCCTCCAGGATGCTTCCAGGATGCTAGAGGCCAAGGACAAATGCACTACTTTAAATGAGAGAGGCATACATATCAAGATTCGGTACATCTCAGCAATATTTGACTGCATTTGGCTGAATCCAGAAGGGACAATTTATTATTTTTCTTGAATAAACTGGATCAATTTGTTTTTGTGATCACAAATGATTTGTTTTTGGTATTCAGCCAAATCTTTTGCTGAGTATTTGGCATTCGAGGTATCCCTTTCTGGAAATCAGTGTCATCGCTTTAAAATAGCAGAAATCTGTATATCATGGGTACAGATTATTTTACTGAAAGATATAAAGCGCCTCTGCTAATTCCACCGATGGAATAACTCACAAGTTGTAGGGATAACCACCAGGATACCAGCATGGTCTCCATGCATTGATTAACATTCCGTGTATGTATAAATAATACCGTGTAAATTATAGTGCCGCTTAAAATACAGATCATTACAATGCAACCTTGCTGAATTTGAGTGCCATAAATGGCAGAAGGCTGAATGCTACTAATTTAGATGGAAATGGCTTCTCATTCTTGCTCTGATAATTATCATTTCTTCCTTTTTTTTTAGCAGATAAGGAAAACACTGTGGCATCAGCCCAAAATGTTTCAGATTTGTGACAAATGTTTCCTTAAATGAATAACATCACAGCCAGCAAAGTAGTAGGACTGTCCTGGTGCCAATAAGGCTGCATACATTGGTCCATAATCATATATACCGTATATACTCGAGTATAAGCCGACCAGAGTATAAGCAGAGGTACCTAATTTTACCTACGAAAACTGGGAAAACTTGACTCGAGTATAAGCCTAGACATAACTACAGCCCTGTCTCCCAGCAGCGCACATTCCGCCAAAGCGACCCCCCCAGCGATCAACCGGACTTCTTTGCAAAGTTGATGGTGACAGAGAATTGCCAAATGGATTACTGTGTGCATTGTCCCACTGTCCCACTACCATGTGCAGAGGGTACTGTGTGATATTGGCATCACTGTTAATCTTTCGGATAACCAACAGAGGGTGCTGTGTGATATTGCCATCACTGTTAATCTTTCGTATAACCAACAGAGGGCGCTGTGTGATATTGCCATCACTGTTAATCCTTCATATAACCAACAGAGGGCACTGTGTGATATTGCAGTCACTGTTATTCTTTCATATAACCAACAGAGGGCGCTGTGTGATATTGCAGTCACTGTTATTCTTTCATATAACCAACAGATGGCGCTCTGTGATATTGCAGTGACTGTTATTCTTTCTTATAACCAACAGAGGGCGCACTGTTATTCTTTCATATAACCAACAGAGGGTGCTGTGTGATATTGCAGTCACTGTTATTCTTTCATATAACCAACAGAGGGCGCTGTGTGATATTTCAGTCTCTCCCCAAGCGAACTGTTGGTATAGGAATGCTGTGTGATATTGCCATCACTGTTAATCCTTCATATAACCAACAGAGGGCACTGTGTGATATTGCAGTCACTGTTATTCTTTCATATAACCAACAGAGGGCGCTGTGTGATATTGCAGTCACTGTTATTCTTTCATATAACCAACAGATGGCGCTCTGTGATATTGCAGTGACTGTTATTCTTTCTTATAACCAACAGAGGGCGCACTGTTATTCTTTCATATAACCAACAGAGGGTGCTGTGTGATATTGCAGTCACTGTTATTCTTTCATATAACCAACAGAGGGCGCTGTGTGATATTTCAGTCTCTCCCCAAGCGAACTGTTGGTATAGGAATGATTAAAAGTGACTGCAATCTCAGCTACTGCCCGCTGACTCGAGTATAAGCCGAGGTAGACTTTTTCAGCACATTTTTGATGCTGAAAAACTCGGCTTATACTCGAGTAGTATACACGGTAGTTTCCAAATGAAACCCAGTATCCATACATACACACACTCCCTCTATACACTTACATAAACTATAAACACCCATATCTATACTAACTATAGCCTTGGATCTGTCCAAGAAATCATGCAAGTCACTCTTAAAAGCATTACCAGAATCTATCTAAGGAGCTGTATGGGCACCATATTTGTAAGACATTATCAACATGGGAGATTTTTCCTATGAGGAACAGTTGTAGCATAGGGGAGACTTACAAAGTTGTGAAATGTATATGCAATTTCCGAGTTTAAAATGCCTTAATCATGTATGGATGCAAGTATCTTTGTGAATAACATAAAGGCTCAATTTTGCAGCCATTTTAATGTTTAGAGCTTGTGTTTCTTAAACGAGTGCTAAAATGTAATAATAAGCAAGTCACACAACACATGTAACATAAGCAAAAATTACAACTTTATCAGGTAGAAGGAAGCCAATAACTCATGCAAAAAAGCTAAATTATTTTTTAAATATGTAAATAGTAAAAAAAAGAAGCAGGAAGGAGTGGGACCCTTAATATCAGAGGGGGTCAGCTGGTTGATGAGAATAGAAAAAAAGCAGATATTCTGAACTGTTATTTTTCTTCTGTCTACACAAATGAGGAACCAATTAATAAAGGTTTCCTTCTTAGTCCCAATTCTAGTAATACAGGTAATGTTGCATGGATCACACACAAGGAGATTTAAAAGAGACTAGAACATGTTAAGGTAAACAAAGGTCCAGGACCAAATGGTACTCATCCCTGGGTTCTTAGCGAGCTTAGTTCTGTGATTGCCAAGGTTCTTTACTTAATTTTCCAGGATACTTTGAGGTCTGGCATAGTGCAGAGAGACTGGTAAATTGCTAATGTGGTGCCTCTATTCAAAAAGGGATCCTGTTCTCAGCCTCAATATTATAGGCCGGTTAGTCTGAGATCAGTGGTAGGAAAGCTTTTCGAAGGGGTATTAAGGGATAAGTAAGATACTGGACTTTATTGCAAATCAGGCCCGGACTGGCAATCTGTGAGTTCTGGCAAATGCCAGAGGGGCCATTGAAAGTCAGTATTTAGTGGGCTGGTGGGCTGATGTGGGCTGATTGGGCCTCTGTGTACCTGAAATGCCAGGGCCTATTTTAATTCTCAGTTAGAACCTGTTTGTGCATGGTTTTATGTGTAATAGATCATTTTCTAAATTGACCAGTGTTGTTGTGGAATACCACAGGGCTCTGTACTTGGTCCTTTTCAACTTTCAACTTGTTTATTAATGACCTGGAGGTGGGCATTGAAAGTACTGTTTCTATTTTTGCAGATGATACTAAATTGTGCAGAACTATAGGTTCCATGCAGGATGCTGACACTTTGCAGAGTCATTTGACTAAATTTGAAAACTAGGCAGCAAACTGAAAATGAGGTTCAATGCTGATAAATGCAAGGTTATGCACATTGTCAAAAATAATATAAATGCAAGTTATACACTTAGGGGCAGATTTATCAAAGGTCGAGGTGAATTTTAGGATGAAAAAAATTCAAATTTCATGCTATTTTTTTTGTATATTTCGACTAGGGAATAGTAATTTGAATATTAATTTGAAAAAAATTAAAAAAATTGAATATCAAAATTTATCATGTACTGTTTCTTTAAAAATTTGACTTCTACCATTCACCATCTAAAACCTGCCAAATTGCTGTTTTAGCCTATGGTGGATCTCCTAGAACCCATTTGGAGTCAATTGGTGGACTTTGAAAAATCAACGTTTTTTAGGGAAAAACTCCAAATCGAATTCGATCAAATGCGATATTCCTTCAATTCATACAATTCGAATTAGGCCGAATACAGACCTATTTGACCAAACAAAAAAAAAACTTCAACTTAATTTCGGTTGGACTTTTTGAATTCGAATTTTTTAATTCGAAATATGACCCTTGATAAATATGCCCCTTAATGGCAGTGTGTTGGGAGTTTCCATAACTGATAAGAATCTAGGATTTTTTTGTAGATAACAGGTTGTCTAATTCTGGACAGTGCCATTCTGTGGCTACTAAAGCAAATAAAGTTCTGTCTTGCATAAAAAAGGGCATAAACTCAAGGTATAAAAACATAATGTTGCCTCTTTATAGGTTCCTGGTAAGTCCCCACCTGGAGTATGCAGTGCAGGTTTGGGCTCCAGTTCTTTAAAAGGGATATAAATGACCTGGAGAGAGTGCAGAGATGAGTGCAAATAAACTGGTTAATTGCACATGATTACACTTTACAAGTATATGAGAGGACATTATAGACAAATAACAGGGGATCTTTTTACCCATAAAGTGGATCGCCGTACCAGAGGACCCCCTTCAGACTAGAGGAAAAAAACTTTCATTTGAAGCAACATAGGTGGTTCTACACAGTGAGGGCAGTGAGTTTGTGGAATGACCTGCCTGATGTTGTTGTGGGAAGGCCACAAAGGCCTGAGCCTAGGGTGACACAAAGCAGCATTCAGGCATCTTTGCACTTGTTCATAGGCTCCTACCAACACCTAGAGCAATAGGGACTGGACATGCAGAAGATTTTGACAGTTGTTTGATTTCTGACACCCAGTTCTCAATGCTCTGGTGCCAGTAGGGACCTTGGGACATATTAAAATATTAAATATAGTAAATATATATATTATATTTATATTAAATATTAAATCATATTAAAAATCTGAGCTATAACATCAATGACATCAATGTCATTCTTGGGTAGAAGTTGTATTGTAAATGATTTGCATCTAATTAGCACACTTTGCATTAATTGGTAAATGAGCCCTATATAGTAACCCCTTCTCTAAAATATTATAATAACAGTTCCCAAAGGTTTCAACAACTGTATTCAGTCTTCAGTCTGTGATCTTGTGTATTTCTATTATAATGCATCTTCTCGTGACTTTTAATATCCTTATATTTGACAGCAGAGGGTGATTTATGCCTCAGTCATCACCTATCCAATCATCAAGTCCCACAGGAATATCTGTGAATAGCATGCGGGTATATTGAAGTTGCAGCAAGGAAAGGGTTACTAGGCAATTCTGTTTGTATTCTAGGAATCAAAGTCACACACTGGAACAATAAAGTGTGCTATATACATTATTGCCAATAAATTCTTCCCAGCTTCCCCCAAGAAAACATATCGCTTGGAAGATGGATTTATAACCTTTCTCCATCAGAAAGATTCTAACCATGTCCTGCAGCTGGCACAATCTATCCGTGTCCTTCTAATCCAGGTTCACTATTATGCTTGGGCTGGGTGTAATGAATAAAGTAAAGAAATAGGTTGCCCATTACAGCCGGCAGTGTGAAGCATTGTGTAACAGCGAGATACATTTAGCCTTGATTTAGAAAAGAGATAAACACAGCGGATAATTCAATTGGCCATATAACAAGAACGGTTATAATGCACTCTTTGTCCTTGGAGGAATATTATCATTGTTTTATAATTCTGCTTTTAAACCTTCCCTGGGAAATGCGGTTTCTGCAAGAAAAGGAATTTGAAGACACTTGCCCCTGTGGTGCCAGCACCAACCCCCACAGACTTATAGAAAGGGAGCCTGTTGAGCTTGTTAGATGGGCTTTGTAACATTAGCATGAGGGAAGCCACTTAATTATACGACTCTAAGGTGTTTATTTTCAATAAAAAAAAACTACTGGGATTGTTGGCCTGCATTAATAGTTTTTTTCTAGTGATGAGTAGGGAATTTTTTCACCTTGTTTCGCCATGGAAATGACGCCCATAGACTTGTATCGCATCAAAAAAAAAAAATGACGCTCAACAAAAAAATTCTGTCACCCTTGACAGACTTTAATGGGAGAATTTTTGGTGAAACGAAGCGTGTCAAATTCGCCCAAGCCTAGTGATGAGCAAAATTTTTCATCCGGCATGGAAATTCCGAACTTCGCTACCTGCGACAAAAAAGTCGCCAAGACAAAATTATAGCTGAGACAAAAAAGTCGCCATTGACTTTAATGAATTTGGACAAAAAAGACGCAGAGACAAAACAGTCGCAGAGACAGAATTCGCCATAAGAAAGAACACCCATCGACTTAAATGCATTTGGATGAAAAAGTCACTGTGACAAAAAAGTCGCAGAGACGAAATTGTCGCCAAGACAAAAAAGTAGCCATAAGAAAAAACATCTTAAAAAACGTCGAAAAATCGACTTTAATGCATTTGGAGTGAGAAAAAATTGTTGCTCTTGTAAAAAACAATTGACACCCCTTGACTTCAATGTGCATTTTTCAACATTTCCCAAATTTTGTTGCAGTTTTGCGAATTTTTCGGCAAAATGGGACAGATTAGTAAATCACTATTTTTTTTTCTAATGTTTGCTCTTTTGTTGCCCTACAGCAGTGATCCCCAACCACTGGCTTGCGAGCAACATGTTGCTCACCAACCCCTTGGATGTTGCTTCCAGTGGCCTCAAAACAGGTGCTCATTATTTAATTCTGGCTTGATATAGGAGCTAACAAATAGCTAATTATAGCCCTTATTTGGCACTTCCAGGAACTTTTTTCATGCTTGTGTTGCTCCCCAAACTCTTTTTACATCTGAATGTGGCTCACGGGTAAAAATAAAATTTGGGGACCAATGCCCTACAGACTAAAGTGACATGTTTTTGAGGCTCAGCTAGATCCAGTAAGGGAAGCAATGTATGGGGGTGTTTATGAAATCTGCTTATAATGGATGTATTCATGCCCCCCATATGATCTTATGTTAATCGCTGATCTGATCCAAATAACTGGATTAGACAGATTTTGTTCGCCACTTGGATCACCAAAGAAGAAAGTACACCAAACAAAGAAATGTATCTATCTACAAAACTTCTGTTGGTTTCCAAAAAAAAAAACAACTGAGGGACCTACACAAGTATGAAGAAACAGATTCTACCATGTCAGCTTCAAATTAATAACTTTTCCAGGAATATATTAAAATATTTATTAACAAATCTATGCAACCTATATTATATATGATTTTTTGGCAAATTACACACTTTGGGGCAATTTTATCAATATTTATCAATATTTGAATTAAACGTTTTACTACAGTTTTTATGTTGTGCCAAGTTTCAAATTCAAGTTTCAGAAAACATGAATATTCAAAATGTATGAAAGGGATTTTGTCATGATTTTATGGTATAGTTTGTATTTCTACTGTGTACATTGCAAATCATTTATTCAATTTTTTTTCTTGAACCAATAACTGTATCTTTTGTAATATTAGTTTGTAGGCAGCCATCTTTGGTGCCTCATTCTATGTCTTCGAAAAGAACCAGCACTGCACAATACAACTGCTATCAGACAAGCTACTGAGCAAATAACTCAAATATGAACATGTTCTAATGTAGAAGTCAATAGGACTTGTAGTTTCCAAATTCAAGCTCTTTTTTTTCAATTACAGTTTTCAAGATTAATTAAAAAAATTAAAATACAGGGTATAGATTTGTTTTTCATATTACATCACATTTGAGATTTATAGGTTTTCATAAACTAGAAAAAAATTGAATTTGATAAATCTGTCTCCCTGTGGCAGGTTTATTAAGCTTTCAAAAAAATCAAGATAAAAGATTTATAAAATGGAAATTTTGCCATGTATATCTGCCTGACTAGTTATAGAAGTCAACAGTATATTTTCAACATTCAATTTTGAGGGTTTTTTTTCTGATCATGTTTTGCCCCAGCAAAAATTTGATTAGAACTGATCGAACTAGAATCGATCAATCAAAATTAACCCATTCGAGAATTTTGATAGAAACATCAAAAATGCAATCACAGAGAAAAAAATGTTTTATACACAGAAATGCAAATTTTGTCAAGTCCACCTAAACATTTTTAAACATGAAATTTGTCAAGATAATTATTATAATTTTCAGGATCCAGCATATATAGGGGAATTGTAAAAAAAGAAATAAAAAAATTTGCAATGTGAACTTTTTTTCCTATATTGCAATTTTTCATACTTATTTTTGCATGTTTTATTATTATGGAAATGTCTTTAATACATACCGGCCATAGTGGTAGAGTAGAAAGTTGCAACCCTGGGTTTCTCTATGCTGGGCCTCAGACAACTAACTAGTACCTAGATAATCATCAACTATATTAGATGACAAAATGACAAATGGTTACCATCTAACGTCATTAAGCAGAAAAAACAGAGAAAATCAGCCAGTGGAACAGTCAGCATAGTTAGTGTTGAGAATTGATTTCCGCTTTTAATTTGCTTATTTAACATTTGTACAGTTTGAGATGACATTAACCTTTGTGGCAGTAAAATGCAGGTAAATAAACAATTTATTTCCTAAAGCTGATGGCACACAGAAAATCTCCATCTGTAGCTCTTATTAAGTTCAATTGTTAATGCCTAAACGTGTGCTTTTTTCAGCTTAAAAATGGCAAGACAGTAATTTTGAACTAAAAGTATCAAGTAATGTAAAACAGGCATTCCTAAAAAAATAAAAAATACATTTTTTGAAAGTAGTTTTGAATTTCACTAGCAGTTTGTTTAAAAGTTTTTTTTACCAATTATCATAAATGCCTGAAAGATGGAAAATGAAAATTTTGACAGGCAAAAAAAGTATAAAAATAAATAGGTTTTTTTTTTTGGTTAAACAAAAAGTGAAAGGGGGTTGAGAAATGTTCCCAATTTTTTTCTTTAGGACTACAATATTTATTTTTTATGTGAAGGCGTCATTATAGACTACTATGTGCATTAAAGAGACTGCAGAGCTACCATCCCTGATCTAAAGGGTTGTCACATTCACTCCTCCCCTGACCACACCCCCAATTTTCCCCCAACCAGTCCAAATGCAATTAAATGTATTTCATGTAATTCTGGCATCTGATTCCTTGCCGATTTCCAGCCCTAGTGTAGCACTCCTCCCTAGAGGTCATTCACAATTGCAAGTACAGTTGCGGTCTCCCAAGTTTGCCACAGTCCTTGATTACAAAAAATTCCATTCTTGTCCTATACTTGTACGGGACATTACATCCTTTCACTTCTATACTTGTGTCCATACCCAGTCCATGCAAATTATTTATAGGCGCACAAAAATGAAAGTTACCCTATTCAATCCAACACGTCCGATTTGTGTTTTCAATTGCAATCGGTCAAGCGCATCCAGGGCTGGACTGGGATACAAAATAGGCCCTGGCATTCCTAGTACACAGAGGCCCAAACAGCCCCCACCAGCCCACTTAATAGTCGCTTTCTATGGCATCTTACAGCAGCCCCTCTAGGAATTTGCCAGAAACCAAAGATTGCCAGTCTGGGCTTGAGTGCATTTCCCCATCATGGATATAATGATGATGGAATTATGGGGAAAATGCTGCACTGTATAAAACGTGCACTTGGGGGTCATAAATGGTCCGTATTGTGTAGTGTTTAAGCCTGTTCATGGGATTGGGTCAGAATGATAAAGAATAGATCACCCAGATTTGAAATTTGTCTTGTTGTTCAAATTACAGTAACACACCCTTGTTAGAAGGGGCAACTCATCCAATCACACTGTATGAATACTCAATTTAACTTTATGATAAACGTATAACTATAATATATTTTTCTAATTTAGGATGAATTGTCACATGTTTAGGCACAATCCCCTAGCCTGCTTTCTTGCAGTTAAACTAACGCACAGCAATCTGTACAGAGGAGCATTCATACAAATGATATTCAGTCAAACTCCTCAGTGTATTCCAGTCATGTATCTGAAATATGCGATTCAATGTATTCTGGTCAGCAGTGCCTTAGTACACATGATTTATAAACATATACTTTATGGGGTTATTAAATTGGGCGACTGCTTAGGCTTTGTGGCTCTAGCTGTTTATCAGTCTTCTTACCATAAGAATGATAACATATAGTGATGGGTGAATTTATTCGCCAGGCACAAATTTGCGGCGAATTCCCGCGTTTCACCGACTGGGGAATAAATTTGCGAAACTGCCGTGAAAATTCACTGGCTAAAATTCATCTAAAAACAGACGCCGACGTCCAAAATGAGACACAAATTTTTCACTGTTTCAAGAATTTCACGGGAAATTCGCGAATTTTTCAGCAAAACTGGACAAATCCGCCCATCACTGATGACATACCTTCCTTTTTGTTTATTATATTAAAACTGTCTACTAACTGCTTCTCTGCAGGAATATATCAGCAGCCTGAATTCTTTCTCCCTGCTTTAAACCAATTTGATTGGACATTAAAATACTATACTTATAAAATATGCATTGTTCTAATGAGGAGAACGCTGTATCCAAAAGCCAGAAGCTTTGTTGTCCGCACAGTTTATTAGATATTAGATACAGACATGTCAACAAACATGGATACATCAGCAATAAATATACCTAAAATAAGCTTACGTCCACTGTCAGAGATAAGCAGAGTCATCGCAAAATAGGGAGTAGGGGTGTAGTGATGGGCAAATAAATTTAGCGTTTTTGAATTTTCAAAACTGTGGCAAAAATCTGCCTGCGAAAAACCTGCTGCGTCAAAAATATTGGTGCGCATAAAAATTGTCGTCCGTCAAAATAATTCAGACGTCCATTGACTTTCATGCATTTGGACAAACTAGTCGCACATAGTAAAATTGTTGCTCATGGCAAAATTGACGCACGTCTAATTTCTGACGCCCATTGACTTCAATGCGTTTCACGCATTTTACGTAATTTTGCGAATTTTGGGGTTAAATGCGCTAATTTTTATAGCGAAACAAACACCACAGATTGCCATTTTGGAGTCAGGAAGGAATTTTCCCCCCTCTAAGGCAAATTGGAGAGGCTTCAGATGGGTTTTTTGCCTTCCTCTGGATCAACTGGCAGATAGGTAGTTAATAAAAAAAAAAAAAAAAAGGTTGAACTCGATGGACATGTTTCTTTTTTCAACCTTACTTACTATGTTACTATGTTACTATGCATTCACCCATCACTATACGGCTGGGGTTTGTGGCCATGAGTATGGTTATAAGCATGGTCACTGCACGGTCACCGCATGGTCAGGGTGTGGCTCAGGTGCAACCAGAGCATAAAAGCTTCTGGTTGTTCTGGTTCTGGCACCAAGCACCTACATTTTAACCCAGCTTTTAACTGATATTATCATTACTAATATGTATTTAATAATAATATGTTATAATAATAAGTATTTAATTAATTAATTGTAATTAATAATATGTATGCCTCTGTATTTATTTCACCCACAAAAGCAGTCCTTAAACTGACGACCATTGTACTTTTCCAAAATATTCCAGTTCCTTTTTAAAGATGATAATTTGCATACTGCAAAGCATTTGTTTTAATGGAAAATGAGTGTGTCAGATGCTTCATTTATGTCTGTTGCATCTGAAGGTGCCAGAGTGTCTCATATTAACCAGTGAATTCTGTGAGAACTGCCTTTCATATATCCTGGTTTATGACTTTCTGAATGTCCTTTAGTACCATAATGGGTTCATACCTTAATGGGGGCTGCCAGACTACCTGTTGACTATGAAGATTTTCATTCATCCAGCTCATGGTATATCTAGTATAGGTAAATCTTAAAACAACTGGACTTGCTGAGTAATCAATGAAGACGTTTCACTACTCATCCGAGCAGCTTCTTCAGTTCAACAGACTACCTGTTATTTTTGGCTGAAAGACATTAAAGCTTCCTAAAAATGTTTTGTATGTCCTAATAAAAAATTATAGCGCTAAAGTATAATTTATGACAGTAGTGAGGAAATTCTGGATATAACATGTTATATATGTCTTTGGCTTAACAGTTGGCTGGGATGTGTGGTGCGATAGATGCTGTGATAACAGATTGAATCTCATGATTTAAGGTTACTTTGCAGACCCACAGACAGTGCCAGTGTTTTGTCTATGTTTTTACAAGATGCTTCAGTACAATTTTGTATGGTACAGAGTTGCAACTGCATTGCTAAAAGAATCATAAATCACATTTAAGGAGAGTCTACTGTATAAAACAGCATCTAGGCAGAGCATATGGGCTTGGCAAGGGGGACTCCTAAAAGCCAGTTAGGAATATATTTGGGTAGAATGCATATTTTCTGCCTCGCATAGTCTTAGAAGGCCTTTGAAGTCTTTAAGGTAAATCATGGAAATATATTAGATAAACACTTATTTGGTGACAAATATATATATATATATATATATATATATATATATATATATATATATATATATATATATAATTGGAACTATAGCTAAATGACTGGGCAATCAATGTATTGGTCAGCTAGAACCAAAACCAAATAAGTAAAAAAAACAAACACTTCCCTTGATGCAACAAGCTACTATAGCTGATTCCCACTGATCTAGGTCCACTAGGGCTGGTAAAGTCTATATATTTTACATCATTCATTGAATAAAGCAAGTGCTCCTTTTCTACCAGCTTTTACTCTTTTCCATCTTTTGGATATTTTGAGAAATATGAAGTATGTTCAGCAAAAGAATTTGAAAACAGTGGCTTTGTTTCAAAGATCAGCAAGGTAAGGTGCAAAGAAAGTCTTTATAATTAAAAAAGGAATTGCTGCTTTAGTCTCATCTATGGTTTGAATGCATTGGGTCAGTATCAGTTTCTCAGAAACAGTAGACAGGTGAAGGGTATATAAAAATAAATTGTATTATATATTATATATTTGGGGTGTAGCTAGGTCCTTTTTGAAAATGTATAGCTTATCGTAGCATTTTGTGAAACCACTTCAGGATCCCAATACATGACCTTCTGAGGGTAAAATGTTTGGAATATTGGACAGTGCCATTGTCTTCTGATTTTTAAGTCATTTGATCAGATCTGAAACTTTGTTGCTCCTATAATTTTTTTTCACTTGGACAGCTCTCACAGATGACACAAAAAGTAACTGACCTACTTAAATTCACCTCTACATTTCAAGTTGCTTATTTTTATGTTTCATTATTTTTTATGTTTTTATGAGATATCCAAATTACTGTATTGACTATTAAATGGGTTTCTGTAAATTCAGTATAAGGGGAATAAGAATGGTCTTATAAATTCAAGAAATGGAAATGAGTAAAATGGTCACAGCAAGCAGTTCTTAGAAGAATTTATTTAAGAACACATCTAGCAGATGCACATGTGCCACTGAAACAGAATCCGTATGTCAGGCAAAATTCTCTCTTCCACTGATCTCGAAGCAGACAGCCCCAGATGTTCCTGAATCGACCCAGAACAGCAGGGGGTTCCAAGTATGACTCTCATTTCAACATTGCTTTTGTAATGCAAATATTCATATATATAAACTAGCAAGAACTAACAGGCTTTGATGCCATAATTATCATTGCAAAAGCATATGTCATCTCCTGGCACATCTGCCCTGGACCACAATCATTAAACTGTAGGTCAACAATTAAAACTTTTTTTATTTCAGCTCGTTCAGGAACCTACTAGGAATGACTCTCTTTTGGACCTTGTAATAAACTAATAATACTGAACTTATATCTAGCATTTGTGTGGATGAGCATTCAGGGAATAGTGATCATAACATGGTCTTCTTTGAGATTCTGTTGCAGAGGTAACTCTATAAGGGAGTAACTAAAACACTAAATTTTAGACGTGCAAACTTTGACAGTATAAGGGCATCTCTGCAACATATTAAGTGGGAAATTCTTTTCACATGGTTAAACACGGAACAAAAATGGGAAGTCTTTAAAATGCTGCCTAATATACATGCCAGTATATTCTCCTTGTACGCAAGGAACGTTGTTGCAAAGCCTTTGTGGATTGATAGAAATGTTGGTGTTGAGGTTGGTAATAAAAGACGTGCTTCTAAGGCATTCAAGTTAGCTGTGACAGCTGAAACATTTATCAGGTACAAGGAGATCAATAAATCATACAAAAAAAGCTATTAGAAACTCTAAAATTTAGATGAAAAAGGGTATTGCAGTGAGAAGTAAAAATAATCCATATTTTCTTTTAAATATGTAAATAGTAAAACAATTTAAAGCAGAGATTCTGAACTGTTATTTTTTTTGTCTATCTACGCAACTGAGGATCCAACTAATGGAGGTTTTCTTCTTAATACTCCCAACTCCAGTAATACAATATCTAGTAATACTGATCCATGGTTCACAAAAGAGGAAATTCAAAAGAGACTTGAGGATGTAAACAAAAACAAAGGCCCTGAACCAGATGCTTTTCATCCTAGGGTACAAAATGACTTAAGCACTGTTATTGCCAAACTTTGTAACTCAATTTTTCAGGATTCATTGGGGTCTAGCATGGTCCAGAGAGACAAGCGAATTGCTGCCACTATTCAAAAAGGGATTCTGTTCTCAGCCTCAGAACTATAGGCCAGCTAGTCTGATGCACACACACTGATCAATTGCTTTCTTTCCAAATTACAGGAGAAAATAACAGTTTTTATTAACACATCTGATTTACAGGTAAAACAGTGTCTGAGGTCTGGTGCGTTTCATGTCTACACACTTCCTCAGAGGAAAAATGAAAGGGTGATCTAGGATCCTGCGGTTCACTCCCTCTGCCAGTGCCCAATATCCACTCTCCTTCGGATGTACCAACCGGAAAATATGAACACAAACGAGGACCAGCGCTAAAAAACAGCTTGAGGGTAGACAAAAGGAACAGATTGAGTAATGACTGATTGACTAATGTGTGTAATGTTCTTAACCTTTGGTTTGAATGGTGCTAAGGTGACCACACACTCTGTAAGGGCAGTGTCCTTTATCCTTCACCTTTATGGTTGTTACCATCACCTTTTTACCCAAACACTGCAAGCATGTATCCAAGCGGTGTTAAAGGGGTTTACAGGTGGGTACTTACAAACGTTTAAAATTTGTATAGACCTTCAGATATAGATCCTCTTGGATCCCAGTAATTCTATGGAAATGCGCTCAAAATAGTGTAAAATCCTCTTTAATAATAAAATATATAAAAGAATTGCACTCACATTTTTACAATGTATTGGCGTTTTAAAACAAAGTCCCCATGGTGTCAAAGTCGGACAATTCGCAATGTGGTCTGCTGTTTTTTCGCCAGCGTTTTTCCGCAGCATGTAGTCCTTAGGCGCACATTGGTGACATCACAGCCTGATGCGTTTCGTCTTGCGACTTCCTCAAAAGCTTCACAACCACTATGGCACATGTCCCTTTTTACACTATTACGGTAGCCATGACGGCTCAAACATGCCCTCGCTAAGGCGCCTCGCGCGTCATCCCAGTGGCGCATGCATGCCTCCCTTGTGGCACTGCGTGCGTCGCCATAGCAACCTGTCCCATTACAACATCATATTATAGCTCAAAGTTACAAGCATTCCAAATTGAAACTAAGGATCACATCTTCACTAGTATACATCTCATATTGATATCACTCATTTGTTGGTATAGATAAGTTAGAATAAATATATAAAATCTATCAGAACATATAAAACATTTTATCTCATTTAAAACCACTCATAAAAATGCTCTCAAGTTAATGTCTATGTTAATCCTTTGGGGATGAATGTTTCTAAGGTATATATCCATCTACTCACATTGGAGGGTTGTTTTCACCAAGTCTCCTCCTCTCCATTTATTTTTAACTTCTTCTATACCCCAATAGGTTAACCCTTTAGGGTTCATCCCATGTGTAAGAGGGTGAACCAAATGTTGTAATTGATTTGTGGTTGAAAGTTGATTGAATAATGTGTGTGAGTATGTGTTAAAATTGTTGAGAGTGTTATTTGGGTAATATGCCACCAGATGGTGCTCAAGGATAAAAAGGTGTAATTTATTCCCCCACCAGCAGATGGAGCCCAGAGAACTAGAGGGTATAAAAGGAGGCCACACCCTAGAGTTGATGTCTTTAATGGGAGGATGTTGTCAGAGAAGGAAGCTCTGTCCTGAAGAAGATCTACAGCAGGAAGGAAAAAAAGATAAAACCTAGCATAGCAGTTTGTAGTTAGCACTAGGTGTCTGAGATAGGGAAGTTAGCACGGGTAGTTTCTTGCCCCAGCTAGGAGTGTAGTGGAAATTAGTTTTCCGTGGACATCCCACAAGTCAGGGACCCAGAATATAGGGAAGACATAGGATAGGGTTAAGGAGGCCTGTGGCAAGAAGAAGGACTATTGGTGGTCCCGGTCAGAACAGTAAAGGGGTGCTGGTCGAGCACCGGATTACTGAGACGGGAAGGCTTGGGTAAAGGGGTGCTAAGGTGTACCGGATTACCGAACCAAGCAGTGGAGGAGTCCGGAATGGTAAGAGTTAACCCTCCCTGAGATCTGTGGTGGAAACTAAGGTCAGCTGTGGCAAGAAAGTTAATGTTGCATGAATGCTGTAAAACCGCAAGTGTGACTGTTTGAAATTTGTGCGATTTTAAATAAACCAGAAATATTTTTATTTAAAACTATTCCGACTCGCTATTGTTCCTGTAAGGGGTTAACAGCTGGAGGTGCCGCCTAAACATTTACTTCTTTGAAGTTCAGAGACCGGGTCACATCGCTGACCGGGTAAGATCCTTGTTTATCTGCATTTATATATGGAATGCACTGCTGGATAATGTTGAAATGGCTGATTCTGTCAATACCTTTATGAGTGGCTTGGATGATTTTTGGAGAAGCATAATATCCAAGGCTATAGTTATAGCCCTGGGATGGCTCTTTTTATAGCTCAATTTATGCCACTGCACTTGAATGTCATTCTCTTCCTTTCAGGAAAAAAGGCTATCAGAGTGGGACAGGGGGGAGCGCTGTCCTGGGCTTGGAGGGTTTTAGGTGCTGCATTTACTTGGATAGCAACCATCTACACTGTCACTGAGCTGCAGGGAAGGTGGACCATAGCTCTGGTGCCTGCATCTTCTTCTGGCTCTGATTTGCAAATGAAGCTCCCCATAGACGCGACAATTCTTCTTGCCGAACGACCGATTTTAGGGAAGCCCGACCAATCCTTTGAAATTATTGTGCGGTTAGTGGGATTCGAACGATCGTACATCTTACGATTTTTCGGCCGATATCTGTCGGAAAATTGATCGGCCAGGTCAAAAAATCTTTGTCGGTCCCAGTGCAATCTATCTATGTTTGCAGGGCCAAGCAGGCAGCTCCCCTTTGTTTTCCTGGTAAATTGGTCTTTTTAGTTGATGGTAAATTCGTACGATCATGCGATCGTTATGAGAAGATCGTGGTCTCACGATCAGGATCTGATCTTTTAAAAATCTCAACATCTATGGCCAGCTAAGTCCCAGTTAAGTCGCATGGGGATTGAATGGGTGAAGTTTAATCCTGCCCTCCAGTTTATCCAATCTCCGTGCGGCATTACCGGGACTTACACTTCTCTGGCAAATCAGAGCGAGAGAAATCTGAAGATGCAGGCACCTGAGTTTGGAGGTAAGCGCACTGTTTTTTTTTTTTAAAGTAACTTACAGAGGCCCTGTCCACCATATTTCTTTTTTTAAATAACTTGTAGGGGCTCTGGCCACTAATGTTTTAATAACTTGTAGGGGCCACCAATGTTTTTCTTTTTTAATTTGGATGGGGGAGCGGTGGCAAGGGAGGCCCAGAAAATGTAGTTGTGTGGGGCCCGTGATTTCTGATGGCAGCCCTTAAATGCCACCTTTTTTTTTGCACAATTTAGCACCCAAGCCTGTGGGTCTGTTGTTATATCACTAGTAGAGGTGTATGATTCTACATGGGTGTAGCAGAAATTGTCCAAGATTTTGCTTGAAATATTGGGAGAATACGTGGACCAGTTGGAGTCAGTCTGGAAAGGGTGCTGTCCTAGTTGGGGAAAAAAATCAGACCTCTCTTTATCTCAGTTGGTTGGCCCCGAGGTTTACACAATCTGCATAAAGTTCCTCAGGCTTGTTTTCTTCTCTGTCCATCTAAACCCACCAAAGCATCAGAATTCACACCAACGGTAATTACAGCTAATAAACAAAGGACAGTCATAATGGTTAGTGGTACTTTCTGGCTTAGGAATTGTTCAGTCTTTAATAAAAAAAATTAGAAAAGCAGAGATTTTAGCTCTATTCTGACCCAATAATAATAATCAGCCAGTCCATAAATTAAACTTTCAGCAGAGCAGGCAACAAAAGTTGTTAATGTGTTTGTTTTCAACATTCATTTCCAGGATACAGGACCTTAAATGGCTCATGCATGGTTATTTTGTATTAATCTGATATATTAAAAAAGCTTGGGCTTAGATATGGGTATTAAAATTTAAACACAGGGCCTCAGACAGCTGGCACCTGCCACCCCTCCTTTCATTGCTTGTACTGTCATCTCTTCTCCCCCCCCCCACCACACAGCTTGTCCTTTCTCAATCTCATTGCATTTCACGCTGCTCTTTTTTGCTGAAAGAAGTAATGAAATTATAATATTTATGATGGAATTGCCTTCTACATCCTCTGATGAGCGGGTGGCTGTTTAAAAGAATTTGCATCTGCCATGTGCCTGGTCCACTAGTTTGTAAAATTCATCCTTACTTGCTTATCTCTGCCTTTGATTATCAGCTTAATACCCATATAATACTTCTTTTTTTCACTTACTCTGTCTTTGGCATATATTTTGCATATACTAGGGATGAAAAAATATTAAGCTCATAAAGAGCCGTATGCAGCTACCGAACCCAAGGCTTCACACACAGAACTCTTCTGCCTACAGTATATCTTCCCAATTCCCTTCAGGTACTCATCTGCTGCCAGGACTCAAAACAAGTGGGTGCCAAAGAGCCCACAGGGAACTGGATAGACAAGGATAAACTGATGCTATCTCATGATCTAGGCCAACCACAGTAATCTGAAACAGAAGTGAGGTATAGCTTGAAATCCACAAGCTTGGCGGGAATTTTGTGCAGAACCCACCCATCATTGTGCTTTTGTTCCCACTGAACACCAGCTTCTTAATTCCATGTATATACCGTAGGCACTGTAAGAAGGACTATAACTTGGCAGTCACATCCTACATTTATTATTATTATTATTATTATTATTATTATTATTATTATTATTATTATTATTATTACTGCTGTTGGGTAGCCTTTAGTTCCAAGGTCTGGTTGTGGCAGCAACTCTTACAGGTCACAAGTCTTGACTGTGATAGCAACTCCTACAGCTCCAAGGCCTGGTTGTGGGTGGTAGCAACTCTGACAGGTCATAAGTTCTGGTCTGACTGTATTAGTAACTTCTATAAGTCCAAAGGCCTCATGGTGGTTCCTACAGGCCCAAGGCCTGGTTGTGGCAGCACTGGCTCAGGAGAAACTCCAGCTATACAGATCAATATCAGATAAAGTGTGAAAAGCAAGGGTAAAAGCAATTTAAGAAACCAGCAACTAACAGGGGCAGTGCATCCTGTTGTGTTAGCAACAGGATGCACTGCCCCTGTTAGTTGCTGGTTTCTTAAATTGCTTTTACCCTTGCTTTTCACACTTTATCTGATATTGATCTGTATAGCTGGAGTTTCTCCTGAGCCAGTGCTGCCACAACCAGGCCTTGGGCCTGTAGGAACCACCATGAGGCCTTTGGACTTATAGAAGTTACAGGTCCCATAAACTGGTTATGTTAGCAACTCCTACAGGTCCCATGGCCTGACTATGGTAACAACTCTTACAAGTTCAAAGGCCTGGCTGTAATAGCGACGTTAAAAAGGTTCCAAGACCTGTTTGTGCTAGCATCAACTACAGGTCCCATGGCCTGTTGTGGTACAAACTCCTGCAGGTACCAAGGCCTAGTTGTGTTAACAACTCCTACAAGTCCCTTGGTCTAGTTATGTTAGCAACTCCTATGGTTCCCAAGGCCTGGTTGTGGTAGCAAGTTCTACAGATCCCAAGTTCTCACTGTGGCAGCAACTACTACAGGCCCCAGCCGCCCCAAGTCCTTATTGTAGCAGAAACTCCTACAGGACCCAAGACCTGGTAGCAATTCCTACAGCTTAAGACATAGCTCAGGATAAATTTCAGCTACAAAGAATACCACCAGTGAAAGTGTGAAGAGTACAGTAAGTTAGGAACCCAAGAACTAATAGGGGCAGCAGAATTCCACATTCATATTTTGTCAGGAACTGAGACCACCAATGTTAAGTAAGTGACCCAGAGTTACACCATCCCCAGCAATCATTAAGTTTTATTTTTGCCAGACTTTGCTTTTATTTCAATATACCATTAAGCTGTATTATAACTTTATTTATTTGTATTTATTTATTTATTTATAGAGCTTGCATTTGGTATCCATCCCTATCTATTGAAGTTGGATAAGAGTGCAATCCAATTCTGGCTGACACAGCAGCACATCAATACAGGGCTCTTAATGAAGGTACACAGCAGTTTAACAACTTAGTGCTGCTCCACCCCACCCAGCGTTCTACAAAGAACCTGAGCACCTCCCCACCATCAGCCCGCTCAGGCAGCAGGCGTGCAAAAGTTTTCTTTAGGCAGGATGACTATATAGGGAGCTGCCCCCCATGGTCCCACCTCCCCCTTACACTACTGCAAATACATGAGAATGCTTGTATCTTATTAAGATTGCATGCTATTGCTCCAACCATAGTCTGTCATGTGGAAGAGGCCTCCAACCAGTCTATTTTCAACTAGATTCTGCCAGTATTGATTCAAAATATTAGGCATATACTATAGATCCCACTATACAGAAAATAAATTGCCATGAGGATTGTCTAGAAAGATCCATACAGAATCTTATGGTTTTAAGGGTGAGGAAGGAGGCACTAAAGTGGGTCACAGATAAATCCAATAGCAACATAAAGTTTTCTCCGTCAGTTGTGAGCAATCATTTAGATTTGTAGAATTTATATTAGATTATTTATGTGAGTTTACCTATTGTTTCACTAGACACAATCACAAAGTGTTTAATTTCTTCCTACCAGCTTCAAGTTATTATTTCACTGTGCCCCCTGCTAAGCCTGCGCAGGCCAGCATCCACGAGCTGAGAGCTGGCATGTCTGCATAATGCCTCGGGCTAGCAAAAGAATTTATTGGGCAAGGAAACAGTGGGGTTCGGTAATTAGAATCTGTACTTACTCCTCCCCCCATGAAAGCTTTCGAGGGAATGACTGCCTGGGGAGATGTAGTCAGCAAAGTTAAAATTGTAATTTTCATTGGGATCCATAAAAACAGGCAGACAGCGTTCCTATTACTGCAAATTGTCATCAGGCAACCAATTTGGTTACAGATGGTGCTCGGGCTGGAGCAATGCCATGCCAGCTGTCTCTCATACCATTAAAGAGGCTTCCCATTTGGTATTTTCCATTTCATGCACAGGGGAGGGGAATAAAAACTCAAGGACGGTTGAAGATTCTGTGACATCAGTAGGAGATACTCATTTGAAGAAATGGCGGTTTGAGAGTAAAAAAGCTTTACTGTGGGATTCTGGCCGATTTCGCAAGCTTTCTTTAGGGCAATGGCAAGATGTGTAATTTTGAGCATTTGGAGCCCATGGGCAGGGGACTAAATGGTCTTTATTCACTTGAATACAAAGTATCTGGTACACTTTCTTGACAAGCAATTATTTTCAGCCACTTTTTACTGAAATTAATGGGGGGCTAATTTGGGGCATTTATTCCCCTACCAATGGGACTGCAAAATGCCCATGTAACCAAAATCATCTTGTATGCCATTGCCCTTAGCTGGTAAAAGCCACTGGGTCTCCTGTATTTAAAAGTCAAGCACAGGGGGCAATGTGTCATGTTGTTTATCCACACTGAAGCTTCTCCATCCCTTCCATCACCTGTCCACCAAAATCTTTCCGTACAGTTTTAAGCACATACAGACATGTCAATCTGAGTTTCTCTGTTTTAAACCTGCCCTCCTTGGTTGCAAGTACCTTAAATGAATAGCATTGATAAGCACATTTGTGTCCATTTTAGTTTGACTGGACTCGTGGCTGCCTTCATACAGTGCTTCTTTCACTATATCAATGGTGAGTGCAGGGTCAGTAATTAAGTTTATGTTCCCAGGAAGGACCCTTACCCATAAGTTAATTTGATTTATTGAATAGTATTGTACATCTGACATTTCAGTTCCTATTGGGGCCAAAACATCAGATGTACAGTAATAACAAGTAAATCACATTTACAGTAAACAGTAAATACGCTAGTCCTTATCTTATTTCTACATACACATACATAATACAAACTCTGAGCAAGCATCTTACTAGGCTCGACAGGATCAATAGCTATTTAGCCCAAAGGCGCATTCATATTAACTGCAATGCTGCTGTCTCTAAAGATTTGTATCTGAAGTAGCTACAAGTGGTAGAGATGTAAAGGCTCACCTAAGGCAGAGCAAACAAAACCATCGAACTTTTTAAATGCCTAAAGACATCAACTCAGCATTTCTAAAGGGGCAAAATATGAAACATCAGTATAAATGCAAATATAAAAGGGGTTATTATGCGAGGAGAGAATTGCCATTCACCCTTTAGTCCCTATTTATTCCCTAGAAGGCCAGTGAGACATAGCTCAGCCATTAATAGGAAGTAGAATGAGTGACACCCCAGCCTCAGCAATCGATCAGCTTTCCTGCCTTCCTACCATGATGGAGTAATTCCAAGCTCAATGATGATTGTGATGCATCTTATTGGATCATCACCTGAAGAACCGACGTTCAAGATTTTAAAAGGTCATTGTGGCTGTAACAACAAGGCAACATCTGTTCCTGTTTATAATCTAATATTATATTTTTCACTCGTTCCTCTGTGATATTGCAAAGTATCATTTAGCGGCTGTTTCTCTAATGCATGAAAGCTAAACACTTTGCTTAGAACTGTGTGGCTCTAGCTGGGATCTGCACCAGTGCAGTGTAGGATGAAATCTGTGCTAAAAACAACAATCGACAGACATGAATGACAAATAAAAGTAAGGACGCTATAACTGTAAAATGTTTTATACATTCTAAATGTATTTTTTAGTTGAAATTATTATTCGTGCAGTGGCACCATATTTCCCGCCATGCACATACCAGCAGAGCTTACAATCTATTTCCCTACCACTGACACATTCCATCATGAGCCAGTACATTTTAGGAAATCGTATGACTTATACTGACTAGTCCCCTTATTGGGGCAGAAACAGAAGCTGAAAGGCTGCATTGGGGTGAAATTGGAAGAGAATTGCAGTTAACTGTCCTAGAAGGTTAAGTAGAGTAAAACTTAGGGAAGGTCTTATTTGCCATCACAGATTTTCTGAGAATTATGGTAGAATGAAGATAGAATAGTGTTAAAATGTATTTGTAACTGAGCTAAGGGGTATAGATCTGTTAGACATCAAACAGGGGCATAAATGCCAACCTGGTAGTGATGTGCACCCAACCCAGCCTGCCATTAGTTTTTATAGACCTGAGCATCTGTAATGTTACCAAAAGGGGCAGAATGGAGCAGGCATGAGCCTATAACTATACACTACTGCAGGAGGAAGGGGGAAGTAGTAAGGTCCAAGAACGCCATCAGTACTGGGCCTGGGCCTAAAGGGGGGCCTGGCAGTGCTCCACTTAACAAAATAGCTGGGCTCCCCTTGAAAGCCAAAGTCATGCCGAACAGCTGAAGTTCAGAATAGCCAAAGTGCTAGTGAATAATATAAGTAGAGTTCTTGAAAGCAGAGTCAGACTGGTCTGCCAGAAAATCAGAGGATCTTATGGTGGGCCCCATCCAAGGCCTTTAACTATGGTCATAAGCTTTCCACCATAAGCTTTTGTAATACTCCTGAAACAATGAGCTCTGGATATCAGATAGTACATGAAATATGTGTCTTTTTTCCATCTCAGCTGCTACAGTAAGTCACTGTAAGTCGGTTGAGCGGTACATAATAAAATCTGTGAGTAATTTATGCTGTTACAGAATCTCCTGCAGACAGACCTATCAATCACACAAGTGCTTCTTCTAGGCATCTTTATGAGCTTTATGTGATTGAGAGCTCTTTTGCCCTATAATGTTCTGTTGAAGCTGCTGCCTACAGTGCAGGATGTGCATATGGGACAGCTCAGTAACATGATAAATTCAAGCTATATATGTATATACATATATAGCCATCTGGGGCAGCTTCACAACCTGTGGCTTTCCAGCTGTTGAGAGCTGCAAGCTTAACATTAACATGTATAGACTGAAAATATCTAACAACTACTGTATAATTTGCACTTATCAACCTTCTGCCACAGAACAGGAACCCTGCCCATCCTGCCAGACCCTAAAACTTGTCCTAGTTTTAGATTCTTAAATTACAACGACCAGAGTCCTCTGACAATCTTAAAAAGAAAGCTACACCTTAATCTAATCTCTGTATTTCTGATGTTTTGGGGCAAAGGATATCAGTCCCCCTGCCCACACACTCCTGCCAAACACAGCAGCAATTAGTGCTAAGTATCTCCCTGAGGAACATGGCTGAGTCCTGGGTTTGTCATGTTGTTTACCAATCTCTCACATCCCCTTAAACAAACCTTTCCCGTTTGTCTCATCCATCCTAATTCTCTCTGATTACCTGCTGCTCCCCAGGGGACTGCTTTATCCTTACTGGCAGATTCCATCCTGACGCCTCTATCATTCTGCCACGAGGCACAGCTTATTGCTTGTACAAATAGCTCCAATCAAGGCAAAGTTACGAGCACCAGGGGGGGGGGGGGTGGCAGAAGGCAGAAAACACCTTTAGGGACTGCAGATTTCCTTGAATTGTTCTCAATGACTTTATAGATTGTCACAGGCAAGGGTTCTGTTGCTTGGGCTATTTTATCTCTCTGCAACAATTTACCTTTTAGTGAGAAATGTTATAAGGATATTACAAGTCTGAAATGCCAGCGGCCCTTTCTGACATTAGATGGTTCAACCTGGCGAGCAGTCAGTGGATTACATTTAATGCTACATTTAGCTGCTGTTTTACCAAACATATATTGCATTTTATATGACATACATTTTAACCTCTGAACACAGAGTTTACATTAAAGGGACAGGTCAACGTAGAATTACCTTACCTTTTAGTAGGGTGGGTATGGTAGGTGGGATCCTAGCAACCAGACAGGGTCGGAATGGCCAGGTCTGTACATAACGGGTTTGCTGAGGAAGAACCTGACTAGACAGAGTCAGAGACAGAACTCAACCCAACTGACCTCATCGGGATGAGCCAGGCCTGATCCCCAACATCAGTGCGCAACTGCACTAATGCTCTTGAGGATGAATGGAAGCAAATACCATCAACAATGGGTTATATATCAAAGAGTGAAGTCAGAGTTTACCGTAGTGCTTTGGAGTGAAATTCTGCCAGTCTCCATTAATTTCTATGGAATTTTAAAAGTGTATTTACCAATGGGTGAAAGTGAAAGTTCGCCCTTTGATAAATATGCCTTTCAAAATCCCATAGAAATAAATGATGAGTGGAAGAGTTTCATTCTAGTGGACTGTGATGATCTCTAACTTCACTCTTTGATAGATATACCTCAATGTTCCAACATCTAGTGGAAAGCATTCCAGAAGAATATTGCCTGTATAGCAAATGGAGAGGCAACTTCATATTGATTCCCTTGGATTGGAAATGAGATGTTGGACAGGCAAGTGTCTAGATACTTCTGTCCATGTAAAGTGTATTTCACATGTTTGGGGGCTGAATTTTTATTGTGGGAGCCCACTTGGAAAGCACTAATCATACAGACTGAACTATTATCATGAATTTTTGGGACATGGGGTTTTCTGTAATGTAGAGCATCATGTCTCAAGGGTATAAAAACAGTTAAACATTTAAAAAAAAAGTTTTATAGTTTTGTTTTGCCTTATGCCTTATTATTACAGAGAATAAGTGTATTAGTCGAAAATTAAGAAACGTTAGTTTAAATAGGGCACTGGGAAGCAACAGAGCTCTATCTGAGCTTATTTTAGGGTTTCTGGAAAATAGATCCATACTTATACTAAAAATATCAAGATGAACTTCCCCATATTAGACAATGCCAGTGAAGATTGTACAACTCAGAACTGTTCTCGAGATGTGTCTAGCAAGGTTCTCCTAGGAGGGACTCTCTGCTGACACACTCACAGGTAAATATGGAAGTCCAACACTTACCATTAACCACAAGAGCTGACTGGATTTCCATAACTGGTAGTGGAGCCAATCAAGGTAATTCTTCCAGAAATATCAGCAATGACATTGTAGGGGCTTTGTCTCTTTTCCAACCAGCTACCAACTGTACTTGACAATCATACAGATGGAGGCTTATTTATTAAAGGTCTGATTTTAGTGGTTTTAGAGGTTTTTGAATCTACTACTAAACTCACAATCTGACGAACTCTAAATGCCCTTCAAAATACGAGACATTCCTAGTGAAAATCATAAAACCTTTAAAAGTCTGAATTGACTTAAATTGGATCAACGCAGCTCCCATTGACTTCTATAGCACCTTGACAACTGTTACTTGGCAAAGTTTTGTCTTAAAAGTTTTTGATGTTTTTTCCCTTCTGAAATTTTTGAATTTTTTTTCGAAATATAGAAAGACCACAAATTTTTTGCGATTTGTGGAAAAACAAAAATTTGATTTGTTTTGTTAGTAATTTTGATTTGTTAGTAAATGACCCCCAAATGACCACTAATAAGTCAATCAGAGCTGAAAAGTAGAAAGATATATAGTTTTTAATATCACATTTTCACAACAGAGTAAAAAAAATGTTAACCATAACTGTGCCCATGGGAAAATACCCAAGAATAGAGGATGAAAAATTCTTTGTCGAGATCTGGTTTAATATGACAAATCGCATTACTTCCCAAACCCAGGTGGTGCGTATCTCGGTTTCTCGTCCCCCCGCGAGTGCGCTGGAGATGGAGTTTGTTGTTTTTGTTTTTTTGAGGTTGTTTAAAACGATAATAAGGGCTTGTAAAGGTACAGAATACAGTGGAGGAGGATACAGGGGATAAAGGACACATAAAATTACATGTGCCATCTGGAAGAAATCTGTTAAAATAAATACTAAAGAATGTATCTTGGGACTGCAAACCCCTAGTCACTGCAATATTTTCCTGCTTATATGCAAGATACCCACAGCAGCCTCAGATTTAACAGAAGGTAGTACATTTTTTTCTCTGTCTAATGTACTTCAGTCACATGGCTGGAGTCAGCTGACTGACTCTCGGAAAGGCAACAAAATACCTACCCTACGGTAGGAAAATGATGTGGCACTTAGCACTCAAAATGAGTTATCACAGAGGCACCACTGACTCCATGAAGTGAAATAATGCCAGTTTAAACAATATTATATATACATACACGAGGGCCACCAGATTAAATTTAATTGGTTTCCATCATTGTCTTGTTTGAAGTTTTACTCTGAGTACATTTCTAAGAGCACCTTTGGCAAGAGACTTAAATCAATTAGCAATAAAGTGTACCTTTATTTAATAAGCTTTATTGCAGTGATAGTCTTCCTTATAGACACTACTGTGAATATGCATTACTGAGCACTGCTAAACCCTTACCCCAAAGGTAAAGGGTGAGCTTGAGGTTTATATGATTTTCATGATCCCTTCACATCCCACTAGCCATATAGCTTGGCTTGGTTATACACCATTTTTATTCCTGTTCTTGTAGAGGTTATGCCATACTGGGACACTCACTCGGACACTCACAAGCCAAAGTCTGTGTGTTATAAGCCAAAGAGTTGCAAGATAAGTAATTTTCTTATCCAGTGTTTGTTATTCTAGAGGTGCAACACATCAGTGGAAATATATGAATTATTTCCAAAACTGTGGGACTGCCTCTCTTTAGGGGAACCTAGACTAAAGGGCAGTTAAGGTGACAAATGTGGAGAATGTGTATTTGCTCTCCCAGATAAGCCTAATTAGAAGGTTAATTTGGGGTGAGATTTTGTGTGAATTGCTGGGGCTTGATCTGAAAAACCACAGAATTTATCAGGTCAGATAATGGTGACAGGAGATTTGCTAATTTGGAGAGTGGGTCTGAGGGTAAGGTTTTCTTTTCAGATGGTTCTTCAACATTGATCTATACAACATTGGACTATAGAACTGTAGCCATCAGGAATGAAAGATAACCTGTTTCACGTTGCATATAAGAACGTTGGTATTACGCCCTGAGGGACCAGACTACATTGTCCCATCCAGAATGGTGAGTTTGTTTTCTAGCAGCCCCCAGAGAGCGGCAATCTAGATCTGGATAAACAACAGGAGTGAGACAGATGGGCAGAAGGAAAGTAGAGGAGCACAACTGATAAACATCGCTTGTAATCTCTCATCTGGGACTCTTACCTTTACAAGTAGACTTCCTAGCTTAGGCCAAAGATATAAAAGACAACTGGCAATGAAAACCCTGTGTGTGCAAAAGTACACAGTCAGTCAAGCTGTGTATTCATTTGAACACATGTAGAGGTACTCACCTAAACCCTAAACTCCATATGAAGCCTTATCAGCAGTAAATGGTTCTTCAGATTTTATTTTTTTAGGATGAAATAAACAAGTCTTTGTGAGAATTTGTATTTTGCTAAAGAATGCGCTTTAGCTATTACTGGCACTGGGACAAGTATAGATTCAGTAAAGACAGAGCTGGAATCTGTTTAGCTACAAACACTGACAAGAGCTCGGCTGTTAAAACAAGTGTAATGGATGATATTACTGTCCCTTGTGCACTGATACCAACTGCATTGCACTACAAATTCCAGCCTCAAACGCTCACAGTTGCACAAGCTAAGGAACCAGCCTGGTAAACTGCCTGGCAGAAGTGCCAGTTTTAAGGCTTTTAGTCATAACACATCATGTCCAGCAGTCGGGTAATAGACTTGAGAGGGGCCCAGCATTCAGCAGATGAAAAGGAAAGGCAATAAAACCCACTGGTCCATATAAACAAGACAATATTAGATAGACAAGCAGATGATACAGGACAGTTTATTCTACCAACAGTGGAAGAGGTCTTCCAGAACTGTGCGGTATGTAAATATGTCATACACAATGGGATTCCAAAAGCCATGCTTAGAAGCATTACAGCCACACTGGTTAGAAATGTTGTTTTGTTGAGTTACCAATATCCAAGGATGTATTTAAAAACTCATGTCCCAAGTCTCAAGTGCCCTTCATTGAACCATGAAACCAAAACCACTCAAAATTTTAAAGAAACAGTAACACCAAAAAATGTAAGTGTTTTAAAGTAATGAAAATATCATGTACTGTTGCCCTGCACTGGTAAAACTGATCTGTTTGCTTCAGAAACACTACTATAGTTCATATAAACAAGCTGCTGTGGAGCAATGGCGGAAATTGAAAAACGGCTATATAGGACAGGATAACGAATGGATAACAGATAACACCATTAGACAGACAGAGCTTATCTGTTATCTGCTGTGTAACTTGAGCTTTTTCTCCATTGAATGGCTGCCCCCATTGCTACACAGCAGCTTATTTATATAAATAGTAGTGTTTCTTAAGCAAACACAGCAGTTTTACCAGTAGAGGGCAACACTGCATTATATTTTCATTAGTTTAAAACACTTTTATTTTTTGACGTTACTGTTCCTTTAAAGAAAAACGATACCCCCGAACAATAAAGGTATCTTTAAAAATATATTGCATAAAACAATTCATATGTAAAACCATTTTTCATAATAACAATTTTCATAATAAATACCTCTCTAGTAGTATGTGTAGCACACCCATAAGTGGGTCTAAAAAGTATGTGGATAGTGTGACTGGCTAACAGTGTCCCCCAGATACCCTTAGGCTGTGGGCAAATCCTTGCAACTCCCAGCAGTATGTGTGTTGGTCTCTTTAAGCACCTTGCACTCTTGGGCGTCTCCTGGTGCATAGACCAACCAGTTTGGAAAGGACAGCAGTCCAGGGGTTGCTTCAAAAAGTGAACTTCTTTATTGAACAGTCAGGCAGTGCATCTTATCACAGCAATCAGGTAACACAGATATTCAGTACACTAACAGCAACAGCGGAAAACATTCACACAAGTAGATCCCTCTCAGGGGGTAGTGCAAACTGTCTTGGTGATTTTCCCAGCACTAGGGATCCCACAGGGTATCCTGCTCCTTGGCACTGTCCCTGCTCCCGAGCTCACCCACTTATGTCCCTGTTTGGCAGCTTGATCACCGCAAGGGTACTAACCCCAACTAATCTTCTTGTTGGAGCCAGAAAGCTGCTCACTAAATACACTGCCTCTAACTTTTGCTCATAGTGCAACTATTACATAAAACTTCTACTGCTAAATAAACTGTCCCTACCTTGGGCCTGACAACATTCAGACCACGTCTTGTACCCACCTCCCCACAAGGTGGGATTCAGGAAAAGAGCCCTGAGCACATTTGTGATCTATCTTTTAAACCTTTGAACCCTGCCACCTACTGGGCAAACCTTGAACTACAATGAACCCAGGAAAAGGGACATACAGTAGCTGCCTGGGTAAATCAAAGGACCCCTTTAGATGTCCAAAACACAAGGGAAACTGTCTGAGTAAAACCATACCTAAACCTCAGGGTCTCTACATTGGGTAATTCTAAATAGATAACTCCAATTTTAAGAAATAAGGGTCGTCCCTGGGATCCTTAAATATTTATTTTTGGGGTGTCGTTTTCCTTTACCATTTCCACCACATGTATAATGCAACTTTGCATTTAGGATTATCCAATGGCCTCTACCTAATTTTTTTTATAGCAACAGATCTAATTATTTATGCACATGGGGCCCTATCAGATCTAAAAGCTTTGTGTATTCATAATGTTGTACTTGTATAGATACTGGTTACTGCAACATGCAGGCTGGTCTAACACCCAAGCTAACAGCCTAAATCCAATCCAATCTCCTCTTTTATTTCTCTGAAATTGGCTTCTAACAGAAGACTTTACAATACAAAACATGGCTCAATGGGTTCAATAACAATAAAGATAAAATAATGCAGGCCAATTATTTTGGCTATACCAGCAATATTTGAAAATATAATAGAAAAATACTGCACAACTTCTAGACACAATATCAATAAGTGATGAACATGATGAGGATGATCAGTGTTTTCCCAAAAAAAATATTTGCAGCCGGTGGGGGAAAAATAT
This sequence comes from Xenopus laevis, assembly GCF_017654675.1. Taxonomy (NCBI): domain Eukaryota; kingdom Metazoa; phylum Chordata; class Amphibia; order Anura; family Pipidae; genus Xenopus; species Xenopus laevis. The sequence continues at coordinate 53,718,270 of NC_054388.1, read as the reverse complement.
TTAAATGGCTAATTACACTAGATCACTGCATTCTGAAGCTGCTGTAAGCCAAAAGCTTGCAACAAGTATTAAGGGGAACCTGGGAACCCCTGCAGCCACGTGGGTAGGTGAGTGACATGGCAGAGAGGAGGAAGCAGTGCTTGGTGGCTTACAAGCAATGCCAGGTGGAGTACTTGACTAAAGGTACCTGGTTCTGATGAGTGAATTCCATAACACCCGTTCAAATACCATCATTTTGCCTATAAGCTCTACTTTTACTTTATGATGCTGGAAGAATTATCAAAGGACTGTACCCAATGCCTTGTAGAGCATTAAAGGGATCAGTGGCTTTAATGATATAAACAAGCACTAATTGCAGACATTATCCCTGCTTGAAGGATGTGGAGTGACCTGTCATTATACAGGATATCTCATTGAATCTACTTAGATTTATCATGTTCCTGCCACCTTAATTTTCAGTCCACTAGCCAGTAATGTTAGCTGCGAGGGAGGAATACTATACTATATAGCTGTGTGGTTAAGTAGAGTACATTCTTAGAAATGTTCCTGCCCGTAATAATGCAATTATAAAATCATAGTTCGGAGAGCTGTAGGATGAAGTAGGGTGGTTGCTCTCAAGAACAAGAAGCCAGTCCAGCTTTAACTGATTTGTGGTTGCAAAGCTTTTAAACTCTTACACTACAGAATGCATTATGAGATCCCCCACCTTACATATTTAATACCAATAGTACTGAAAGCAGGCTTTGTTATACTTTGTTATTAACTCTACTTATCACAAGATAATTATTATCCTTATCTATATATAGCCTTTAAAAACAAAATGCTCCACAAAGACAGATCAACCATTCATATCAGTTCTTGCCCCATTGGAATGTGTAATATAATTTGATTACCACTAATAATATAAATTGATTTGACATAGAAAGTGAGGTCCAGCTCAGGAGAAGCCAATAAGCATACAAGAATCCACCCATAAAAAACACGTACACTGCATGTTGTGCATGAAAAAAGCATCTTGGGTAAAATTCCTGCTGAAACAGAATATAAATAACAGGCCTGGATGTAGGTGCAGGACCACTAAGAGGTGCAAATTTGGACCACAATTCCAAATAGAGAACACTCGTGTCAGACACAATGGCTGCACTCTGCACCATGCAGTGGATTTAAAATCTGTAGAAAGTTACAGTGACTACAGCACTGCTTGGTGCATGGCAGCTCTGAACTTAAAAAAATGGTAAAGTATACTTTTTTTAGCTTTAAGATCGGGGCACTCTTTTATAGGGAGCCATTTATATATAGTGTATTTTGTAACACAAAAAGTTTATGTGACTGTAAAAAATTTTTTTTGTCGTTCACAGGATACATTCTTTGCTGACAATATGGCTACAAAACAATTATTGTTGCCAGCACAAAGTAAATCCTATGAGAACAAAGCTCTGAACTTAAAGTAATGGGAAAGTATTGGGCTTTTTTGAGCTTTAAGATCCCAGGAACTCTTTTATTAGGTGCCATTTGTATATAATGTATTGTCTAACACAAAATGCACTATATGTGATTACAAAACATTAACCTTTGCTCAAAGAATACATTTTTTGCTGAAAATAAAATGACAACAAAATTATTGTTGTCAGAACAAATAAATCTTATGAAAACCAATATAATTTCATAGTCATAAGACAATACTGCGAACATAAATACACTTTTGCATTCACAAAATAAGTCCACAGCCAGCACTTGCATTGTGAAGGATTTAAGATCAAAAGTAATAAAATCCAACACCCATATTCACTGCCCACACACAAACCCTCCTACTCCAGGTGAAACATTTTCAGATGGGTGCCAGGTTGGCTCAGCACATACACAACTTTATCCTCATTACTGCTGTGTGCGGAGGAATCCAAGCCAGATACATATCTGTTCCTGTCAATAATTGCAGGAGGCTGGCCCAGTTGTTGAACAAACTGATTCTATACCATCTCCTATTATAGGAACTCAAGGCCTGCCTTATGTTAGCAAGGTGACTGGTATCTATACTGCATACATTCTTGAATCCTGCCAAAAATGACACCATTGCTCTTTTAGGAAAAGGACAGAAATAACTGACAGCAATGTAGAAGTAGCTGAGAATAAAGGGCAGAAATGCCACATTCTACATACTGAATTATAAAGATATAAAGTGATATTACAACTGACCCCTTCGGAGCTTGATTATAATAAATTAATAATGCATTTTTACAGGCCTCTCTGAGACCCCCTGCCTTGACTAATATGTGGCCGCACGACACTGTCAGCAGAACTAATTATCAATCATTCTCTATATTTGGAGCAGGCCTTTCCGATTCTTGTTTTGTTCTTTGCACTTTACAATAGGAGGCAAGAACAGAATGAAACTGCTCATTGAACATGCAATATTCAATCACTTTCATTGCTATTGCATTTACTTTTAAGCCTGATACTCACACAGGAAAACCCCCTTTCAGACATGGAAAAGCCTTTGTCAATAAGAAATGCTCACAGCTAACAACTAATAGGCACCCCTGGTGAATGAAATCCCTAATGTTTTGTGTGCGATGTAGACAATAGTGCTCATTTATTAAGTGCAGGGTAAATTTATGTTTGCACATAAGGTGCAAGGAAAGTATTATGATCACCTTACTACAGTCCCATCATAATCAATTGCATTGCAAGGAATTCTGGGAAGTGTGCTTACAATAAGCAGTAGGGTTGTGAATTTGATGTTACATTATAAGCAAGTTATTTCATTGTCCAGCACCTTAGACACAACATTTTGATTATAAAGTCTACAGAGTACAGATACAATGTGCTGGCTAATTTTGAGAATGAACAGTAGCTCAGAAGACCATATGCTCCAAATCGTCTCATCTTCCAAACTATGAGACTGAAAGATTGATGGGACTGCCATGATGAGCATGGATGTGCGTTGCATATGCACAGCAGGAAGAATATTAAATACACAAGAGCCATAAATAAAATGTAATGTGCATGTATATGCTTATAAACCCCCATGTTGTAAAACATGAGGGTATTAGAAGTCAACACAAAGCACCAGGCCTATAGCCTCCCTTGAGCATTATATGGTCACAGAAGTCCTCAATGATTTCTGAAATCCTTACAAGTTACAATAGGGGGTACATGAATGACACTCAGAGTTACCTGTATAACTCAGCCTGAAGCCTTGCACCTTTACATGGTCATTAAATTCCTCAGTGACTTATGTCCTTATACTATATGTATCCTTATATTAGAAAATTATTTGATATAATAAATACATTTCTGTGAGTCTCATATCACCCACCCAATTCACATGGACATTGTATAAAGCAGTGTAGCCTTGGAAGGAAATGCTTTACTTTTTATGCTTGTGTTGGGGTAATATGTTGCTTCATACTCATAACTATCAAGAAGAACCCAATAAACAAAGGGACTTATACATCCCTTTATTCAGTAACTGTTCTTTATTTCAAGTGAGGGCTGGTGCAGCTTCTTTATCCTAGCTTGCTCTTACTGCGGATACCAAATGCATCTCGCCAGGTCTGAGTGGTTCTTCACAAAAGATGAGGGCTCATGTAATTGATATGCAAATTAGACTCCGCTTTTAATCCACTATCAACTATCTCCTCTTTTCTTCAATCTTTTTAAAATGAGGGACTATGGTCAAGGTCAGTCTGTTCCAATTACGACAAGTTACTTAGCAAATCATTCCACAAAAATCTTCAGACCAGGCTCAAGGGAACCCAACAATTTCTGTGCAGTGTGAAGAATGCTTACCTCACAATATGAAAGCAGCAGTTCTTTAAAGACTTGATTTGGAAAATATACTGTACATATAGATATAAATCACACAAACGTATAGAAATAGTGTGTAGAGGAGCGTGACTGTTTGGGGACTTGGCTAAATTAGAGGTTTAATGCTATTTTGGGATATGTTAGTCCAACAAGGTTAATGTCCAGCTATTTACAGTAGAGCAAGGCTTATATTTGACTCTTATTTACAAGGCAGGGCCTTAGCTTTGTGGAAGGTAGGAAAGAATGGTGTCATTGAACTACAACTGATAGAGGCCAGGACGCCAGGAGGTTCTTGCAGCAAACAAAGTAACTTTTATTGTCCAAGACAAAGTCACCCACAGGGTTAGTACTCACCATCCACAGAGGCAAAGCATATCAGAAATCAATATGCCAAGACAGTTAAGGCAGAGGCAGCACAATGTGGCACCATATGGACGTAGTCAGGGTAGTTTAAAGGGATACTGTCATGGGGAAAAAAAAATTCAAAATGAACCAATTAATAGTGCTGATCCAGCAGAATTCTGCACTGAAATCTGACACGGGGCTAGACATATTGTCAATTTCCCAGCTGCCCCAAGTCATGTGACTTGTGCTCTGATAAACTTCAATCACTCTTTACTGCTGTACTGCAAGTTAGAGTGATATCACCCCCTCCCCTTTTCCCCCCAGCAGCCAAACAAAAGAACAATGGGAAGGTAACCAGATAACAGCTCCCTAACACAAGATAACAGCTGCCTGGCAGATCTAAGAACAACACTCAATAGTAAAAAGCCATGTCCCACTGAGACACATTCAGTTACATTGAGAAGGAAAAACAGCAGCCTGCCAGAAAGCATTTCTCTCCTAAAGTGCAGGCACAAGTCACATGACAGGGACAGCTGGGAAATTGACAATATGTCTAGCCCCATGTCAGATTTCAAAATTGAATATAAAAAAATCTGTTTGCTCTTTTGAGAAATTGATTCAGTGCAGAATTCTGCTGGAGTAGCACTATTAACTGATGCTTTTTTATAAAAACATGTTTTCCAATGACAGGATCCCTTTAAGGTAAGAAAGATCTCCCGCTATCTGTCTATAATACCGTCTAATCTACTTGTAAATAGTAAACGTGTCTCATTGCAAACGTCTTTTATTCCATGGAAAACAGATCCCACTTAGCCAGACAATCTACCCTCATAGTTTGTATCTACCATAATAGTAAATGTAAGAGCCTTTTTAGGTGATTGATATCTACAATGAGACTATCTACATTGATAATAAGCGTATATACAGTAGATATTGGATCCCTGCCATAAAGCAAGACAGAAATGCTTTTTATTTCTTTGCCGGAACATAAGTAGGTAGAAAGTACACTTTCCCATGTGAACATACAAAACCCATGTCCCACTGAGACACATTCAGTTACATTGAGAAGGAAAAACAGCAGCCTGCCAGAAAGCATTTCTCTCCTAAAGTGCAGGCACAAGTCACATGACAGGGACAGCTGGGAAATTGACAATATGTCTAGCCCCATGTCAGATTTCAAAATTGAATATAAAAAAATCTGTTTGCTCTTTTGAGAAATGGATTTCAGTGCAGAATTCTGCTGGAGCAGCACTATTAACTGATTCATTTTGAAAAAAATGTTTTTTCCCATGACAGTATCCCTTTAAGGTACACCTCTAGGATAGAATACCCAGGTCCAGATCCAATACAGTAGAAAAATCAGGGAGAATAAATCTAAAGCCTGACAACCTATCCAGCTATAGGCAAACTCAGAGCCTAGGGGAGAGCTACTCCCTACTACAATCCTTGTAGGAGCACAGGCTGCTCATGCTATTTAACCTATCTATATTCATCTCCTAGAGAGTACTATAAAAGAATATAACCTGTCTCTGATTGGCTTCATTAACCAGGTACTGGTCCCTCTAGGGCAGAACAGCTTTACTGGGCCTTGGTTTACCCAGGCTCCCTAGAACAGATCCAGCTGGGTCAGCAATCAGAAGCCAAAAGAGAAATATTCACCCATTACCAGGCACTATGTTAAAGTGTGACAGAAAGTGGTCATAGGCCAGTAGGCCAATAAGAGAAATTAGATAACTAGATACATGGGCATCTGCCCAGCAACTAAGGAGATAAGGATGTGTAGGGATTTAAAGCCAAAGGGACATATTAAACCTATGGGTTCCTACAGAGGTATTACACACTGGTTCCATGAAGGCCCAAACCAGTTTGGGAGTATGAGAGGGAAGCCAAGAATGGTGAAATTTGAGAATGAATGCTTATACATGGTCTTAGGGATCATTAGAATAATAGAAGTATTGTGATTATTTCAGAAATGTTTTCCCATATATCTGTAAGCGGTATCTGTGAGACCTCTCTGCTCTACATTTTTATTGCAATTACTTACCTTAATAAGCCCAGCTTGTCACACTAACTGTTCACTGTGCATATATGACATAGTCACAGGTTTCTTCACAGTATGAAGGTTTGTTTCTATTTGTCCACATCCCCTTCAGTTTATTTTTAGGATTATTTCATGTAACCCTATTGTGGCCCCTTGTGTAGTATAAGATGTACACATAAGATGTAAACCAATAAAATACAATTTATTTTATAAATTCAGGGCCTGAATCCCCTTTGTTATGTGAAAGATACTGGCAATTTCAATGCAGTGCCTCCTTCTAGTGGGCTGAGGAATGACACCTCAAGAAAATTCCACTAGGCCCAATAAAACATACCAGTGCAGCAAACAAAGAGAACTTTATATACATAGTTACATAGTTACATAGTTAAATTGGGTTGAAAAAAGACAAAGTCCATCAAGTTCAACCCCTCCAAATGAAAACCCAGCATCCATAAGGGCAGAAATGTAAAATGTAATTACAGTTCATCCCTGCATCCAGGTATCCATGTTGTAACTCCCAATCCTGGGAAATTACACATTTTCCAAAAGAGAAGTATTTTGAATTTTCAATCTCAAAACCAGGATACCTTTCTGCATGAATTCCAAATTTGATGTTACACGCTATTTTTCTTAACAGGATATTTATAACTCTTATATACATTGTACATTCTAGTCGTAACCTTTTACAAATATTGTGTATTCTTGCTGCGTCAATATAAACTGTGGATTCTTGTTGTTATCATTCATGTCCACGCTTTGTTCATTTAAAACATATTTATTGTGAAAATCCATTGTATATTTTGTATCTCTCCCTTTGGATTAGGCAGTAGCTCCCATGTAGCAGGCACACACGGACAATGCCTGTCCTCATACAGGGGACCACACGCTGGAGCCTTTCAACAACCTCCCTCACCAAAGACTCACACTGAAAGTACAGGCATCCAAAGAATCTACAAAGCATTTTTAATCTTCAGGATGAGGTCCAAAGCTATCTAGCCAAGCAGACAAAGCTTCTTTCCTTGTTTTCAGGGCAAGCTTTATCTGGAGTGTGAGCACACCAAAGACTGAGTCCACCAAGGGCCTTACCACCCTATGGGCTTTTTCATGCTCCATCCACATCCACTCCCTCCTGAAGTGGAAGGGAAAAGAGACTGAGCACATGACAGTTCTCCTGGCCAAATCTGGAACTGCCAGGGCACACTTCACTGGGGAAAAAGGAATCACTCCCACTCCCATATCCAATTTAAGCCCAATTCCTAGCTGCCCACACCAGGGGATTTACAACCAGGGGATTTCCAGAAAATAGGTGAAGTTAACCCTATGGACCCCTACATTCACATATAAAGTTCATCATTCACTATAGAAAGGGCTACAAAATGCATTCTGCCTACAATGCACCCCACTGGGGTTGCACCTACAGACCATAATGGAATGCAAAGAGTTGTTCCCATCAATGTATTCCTTTAGTCAGGGTGCAACACAATGGCACAACCCTTTTGTGTCCTTTAGGAGTAAGAAGATGGAGCACCCAAGGATGCAAGGATCGTCCAAACCCTTAATTCAAGACCTGTTGAGGGCTGGTGTTTCCAGGGCTTCCATCTGCTTGTGAACGATGAGCTCTGTACCCAGTGCTGTTTTTTTAAAGCACAGGTCGTATCTTTTGAACATATGTATGGCTTCTAAAGGGATCATTTTTTCCATCACTTGGACTATAATAATCATTGAGAACCTTGTAGTAGAGCTGGTAGCACCCTCTAATCAGCACATATATATTTACCAGAGTTTTTAAAGCAAAGTAGTGCTGGACCATATATAAATTTTAACAAGCCATAAGTCCATCAATGAAATGACTGAATCACAAAGATCCCCTTGCAGGACCCATCATACTAATTATAATCAGTGAGCCTTCAGGCTTCAGTTTGCAAAACATATATTTAATGACAAAACATTGGGATAAGCATTAAAATATATGCGGAACCATTACACGGCTGGGTAATTTTGCAGCTCCAATAAATGTTACTCTTGCTAAGTCTGCAATTACTGAGACAGTTTTGGTTCTGCAAAGACATGTGGCCTAAGGATCTATGGCAGTAAAATAGAATAAACAAAATTCTAAATAATGCAACCATGGTTTGAAATTCAAGATGGGTTTTGCAAAATTTCAATCATTTGGAGTAAATCCACATTTGGTCAACTGCAGTTGGTTGTCAGTAAGATGCTGGAAGTTGGACTTCAACAACATCTGGAGAGGACCAGGCTGCCCAACCCAGCAATACATATTCCTACCAACAGGCCAAAATGTGCAGGGACAGTCTCAAATCATGGAACCAATAAGAAGGTGTGTTTATTAACAAGTAAGTGGGATTTTAGCCTGTCTGGTTATAACTTGACAAAGTCAAAGCAGGTCAAGGCATGACCTAAAATATCCTGCATTTTCATGTTTTAATGTTAGAAGATAAGTAATAAAATGTATCATTTTTAACTGATAAAGAATATATAATAGATTTTTTAGTGAATACATTGGTAATTCAGTATATGCCATATTGTCAACAGATGGCACCAGGGACGCCATCAGGGGGGACAGCAGTGTCGGGCCGCATGGGTTTTTGTGGAAGATGGTTGCCGTGAACTCAGATCACTGAATCTGTACTGAGGGGTAAGTAAAAAGTATGGGGCATTTCCCCTGGGTAGCAGCTAGGCTGGGGGGAGGAGGGAGGGGGTCTATGTGGGGTAGGGGGTAGGGTTTTTTTTAGTTAAGGGTTGAATTCTCCTTTAAGGCAAGGAAAAGCCAGACTGGGGGCAGAGAAAAACAGGGATGTGATGTCAGAGGAAGAAGCAGTTCACTTCCTGGAGCAGGAAAATACATTCCACCCACCCTCCCTTTTTTTGCATATTTTCTGAAATGTATGGAGTTTCTCTTTATGTTCTCATATTATCTATTAATAAGCAAATGTGGATGTATACCTGCATGAACTGTTATATTGTGGTGTTGGTACAGTTATACAGTATTAATATGAGAGAGTCTACATGTTATTATTCTGTTAAATGAATGTCAAATGCTTGATCCAGGAAATGTTTCTGAATTGGCAGTGGCTTCAGGCTGTTTTTTTGCCTTTCTCTGGATCAAAACAGTGGATATATGATAATGTATTTTAAGTTGTATTTGTCACAGCAGCGGTAGGACCTTGCCAGAGAACTGCACAAGTAAATTTAGAAGAGGGAGAAAGAAGGCTCTCTCCTGTGACTGCACAGTTGGTTAATTGTTACAGATATTACTACTTGTAATGTGCTAGGTAACAGCCTGCTTGGATTTCCTATCATTGAGACACTGCAGATTCAGGGCTGATGAACTTCTATCATGGTGGGAGATGCAGCTCCTTAATGTAGCAGAGTTTGGGGCCATCCTCTCTGTAGGTAGAGGCAGCCTAATACTCAGTGGTGGATATAATGACATAGTGCTGATCTCAAGTGAGCATAGAGCAGCAGAGCATAGTAATGATCTCTTATGGAATTCTGGCTTTGAATATTGGGGAGAGGCTGGCAAGGTCCTATTTATTTGATAAAATTTGAATAAAGGCTGTGGCCATTTTCACCATTTCTGCCTCCTGATGTTTCATTATGGTATGTAACAATGGGGTTCAATGGGATGGCTGAAGGCAAGGGTCAATTGAGGAGTCTCCTTGTCATGCATTCGCCTTAGTAAATGAGCCATAAGGTTGGTGTAGGGATTAAAATACAGAAGCTCCTACAAAACTAAATTCAGTTTCCCACACAGAAGAGCCCACAAATACTCAACATAAAGTGAGCTCCTTTTAACAAAACAGTAATTTTCAGACTACTGAGCAGAGCAAGACATAATCAGCCCACTTCCCAGATCAATATCATATCATGGTTTATTAAATATTTACTTAGCTAGCGGAACCTGGTAATAATATTGATTGCAATTTATTATTAATATTATGAAAATGAAATGGATGTAGGATCAGCACTAATGCAATCCTATGAAATTAAAGAAAGCGGCAGTCATCAAAGAAACATAAGAGTTTAATTTTGCCTAAAAACATTGCACCTAATTTTGTGAGTAACAGTAACACTGGCAACATTGGATTTATTTAATTAGGATTAGTATTATAAACACATTTCCTATTCCTAGACAATCAGAAGGAATGTAGTTATGGGATAGCAGGTATCGTGCTCCCCCTCAGAAATGGGAATTGGTAGCTTGGGTAAGGTTGCATGTAAACAATGTTGTGTGCTTTGGGCAACTCTACTGTGTGAATTAGCAGGGGCAGCTGTGGCTCTGATGATAATCATGGTGGGCTATTTGTCCAGACAAATACATTGTCAGAATGTCTAGTCCACTGATTAGTCTTAGGTTGCTCTCTGGTTACATAATATGCTTTCATGGAGGCAGGCAATATGGTACCAAATGGTCTGCATATGTTAGAAAAGGAAAGCAGAAGCTTGCATCAGGCTATAGGTGGACCCTGCTGGGTGCCTTTGGGTAACGGCTGCAAGACATTACTTAAGGTCATGATGGCCACAATGATTACTATAGTAGTGTGACAAAGAATGAGAAGTAGATGCGACTCAGTAGAAGTAAGGTGGCAGCTATAGGCTCAGAGGGATGAACCAGCTTTTCCAGGACTTTGAAGATGTGCTGCAATATAAAGAAACTTAGGGTTCACTGCAAAGTGTAATTAAAAGTTGTTAAGGACAAAATTATATTTAATTGGATGTTTCATCATCATCAGTCTAGATTGTACGTTCTGAACACGGCCCTCTAATCCTGCTGTTTAAGTCTCTAGCCCCTGTTTATTCATTCTTTCATTCATTCACTATTAGTATCCCACTGTGAATGCTGGGTAACTTGTTGGCACTATATAAATCATGATAAGATGGCATTTTGCAAATTTATTTTTTTTAAGTGATCCTCCTATGACTAAACTGAATCTGAATTAAAGTAATAGTGATACATTCCCAGAATGTTGCAGCATGGCTTCAGTTTCATGCTATAAAATGTACCTTCAGCCTCTCCCAACTCACCCGATTAGTTGCCTCCAAGAGTGCACAGATACACCAACAGTGCTTTCCTGTAATCTGTCTCAGGAGTGACATTGAGGTTTGGGGTTGATGCAAATACAAAAAGACTAAAATAATTCTTTGATCCAGATTATATTTTACTGTATAACACAACAGTGACAGTGTACAAGTCTGCACATTTTTACTGTATTTCTATATATACTGTATTTCAATCACTTTGTATGTTCACATGGGAAAGTGTACTTTCTACCTACTTTTGTTCCTGCAAAGAAATAAAAAGCATTTCTGTCTTGCTTTATGGCAGGGATCCAATATCTACTGTATATATATATACTTATTATCAATGTAGATAGTCTCATTGTAGATATCAATCACATAAAAAGGCTCTTACATTTACTATTATGGAAGATGCAAACTATGAGGGTAGATTGTCTGGCTAAGTGGAATCTGTTTTCTATGGAATAAAAGACGTTTGCAATGAGACACGGTTACTATTTACAAGTGCAGTAGATGGTATTATAGACAGATAGCGGGAGATCTTTCTTACCCTATAGGGACCCTGTCATTGGAAAACATGTTTTTTCAAAACTACTCCAGCAGAATTCTGCACTGAATCCATTTCTCAAAAGAGCAAACAGATTTTTTTATATTCAGTTTTGAAATCTGACATGGGGCTAGACATTTTGTCAATTTCCCAGCTGCCCCTTGTCATGTGACTTGTGCCTGCACTTTAGGAGAGAAATGCTTTTTGGCAGGCTGCTGTTTTTCCTTCTCAATGTAACTGAATGTGTCTCAGTGGGACATGGGTTTTTACTATTGAGGGTAAGGCCAGACGAGGAGATTCGGGGAGATTTTGTCGCCTGGCGACTTATCGCCACTTCTTTTGCGCGACTATCTCCCGAACTGCCTCAGCGTCTTTTCCCCATAGGCTACAGCATAAAATCGCCTGTGCTATGCGCCAATGCGTTTTCAATAGTCTCCCAAAGTTGCCTCGGAGGCAACTTTGGGCGACTATTGAAAACGCATCGCCGCGTGTGCATTAGCGCAGGCGATTTTGTGCTGTAGCCTATGGGGAAAAGACGCTGAGGCAGTTCGGGGAGATAGTCGCGCAAAAGACGTGGCGATAAATCGCCAGACGACAAAATCTCCTCGTCTGGCCTTACCCTGAGTGTTGTTCTTAGATCTATTAGGCAGCTGTTATCTTGTGTTAGGTAGCTGTTATCTGGTTACCTTTCCATTGTTCTTTTAAGAAGGATCAATGCACCAGACACCACGCCTTTAGACTAGAGGAAAAGAACTTTCATTTGAAGCAGCGTAGGTGGTTCTTTACGGTGAGGGCAGTGAGATTGTGAAATGCCATTCCAGATCATTGATCATTGTTGAGGTGGCAGATTCTATTAATATATTTTAAATTGGCTTGGATGATTTTCTGAACAAGCATAATATTAAAGGCTATTGTGATGCTAAAATCTACAGTTAATATAGATATGGGTAAACATGTATATACACTAGTTTATATAAGCAAGTTTAGATATCGATATAAGTATGTGTATATAAGTGCCCTGGGGATTGTTTGGAAGGGTTGAACTTGATGGACTTTGGTCTTTTTTTTTCCACCCAACTTACAAAGTACTATTTAAAGGGGGACATAAACACATCATATATTACGTGTTTTTATACCGCCTATATCATTATGGAGTAACCCTAATGCCCCCTGCTATGTGTCAGAGGGTGAGGGCTGGGCAGATTGGCAAATACTATTTTTACTGAAGCAGAAGGGATCTCCTGATGGTTGGGTTCTCATTTGTCCTGTTACAGTGAATGATAGAACTGAGCACAGAAGTTCCAAGAGATGCCTCCTGCTTCAGTGAAATCCCCCTTGCAATGGCTTGCAATGGAAGTACACAGAAACCTAATGCTGCAAATTCCACTTTACTTAGCACTGGCCTGAAACGTGTATAACCTGCAGGGCTTCACATAGATGGAACCACTGGTATCACCAGAATTCTTCTGATTAGTCTGTTATTACACAACACTCACATTAAACATGAAGCCTGCCCACATAGTCTAACCTGAGTTGTTAGTTACTATTACAATGAATAATCATGAAGTATCTCATCCCTAATTATCTCCACAATTTTTTGTTAAACAAGAGAAAATAAATCCTCCTTTAGTTGCAAGGCATGACTCATTGTTTAGAATATTAGGAAATATTTGCTATCTATATTCAAACTCCCCCCTCCCACCCACTGCCTCACACATATTGTCTCCCCCTGCTGTGACTCCATTAATTCATCTTAGATCACTCAATAGCTGCTGTAATTGTACCCTGGTCAAACACTTTTAAACTGTTTAGAAAAGGCTAATCCAGATTCTGTAAAGGTCAGGAGCTGGCATTTCTCTGCTGATTGTAAAGGAAAAGAATGAAGGGGGGGATGCAAAGAGGACATAGAGGAGGGGAGCACTGATGGAGATGAGGAGAGACAGCTGTAGAAATATTCTTATAATGGGAAAAAAATATAAGCCATTGCTTTCTAAATTTGGTAAAATTTGGTATCCCTGACCCAGGATCCTTGGGGTCGGTTAGTTGCATCTCTCCATTTTACTTATAACACAAAATTATTGTAAAAGTGCAGCTGAATCGCAAGCCAGTTACAGATCTAAACTCCTGAATGTCAGGTGTGGCTGCTAGGATCAAGGACTAGTGAAAATTTGGGGCGTTTCGCTTCGCTGAAAAATTAGCGAATTTCGCTGGAAATCCACGAAACAGCAGAAATTTTTTTTTGTTCTCTGCGAATTTTCGCCGCAATTCGCGCCTGGGCGCCCATCACTATGAAGGACCCAAAAATTGCATCTCTAAAGGGTCCATACATGGACCACATGTGCCTATATTAGTGCATTTGGCCCTTATTTGCTCTGTTTGTACTTGCTTATGAGAACTATAATTCTATCCATCTGGAATATTCTGCATATACACTATGTATTACAAATATATATGATTTTTGGGGACAACGTCATATTAGTGGTATCTGTTACATACAATAGGTGCTCTGCTGATAAAATAAAACCTATGAATCCCTAAATACTGTGTAAGAAATTTATTTATGGAAAATAATGCATTTTATCCCTTAAAATAAAAAAAATCTGGTGCAAGGTACATATCGCAGCTTGAGCAAGAAGTAAGTACAGGACCCAATGTGGCTTGTGTGCAGTGCTGGAATTGGGGAGGGATGCACGGGGATGCCATCCCTCCACTTCTTTATTTTCTGTGAAATAGCATCCTCTCAGGGGAGATGCAAGAGTTTTGAATCCCAGAACTTTTTTATTGTAATACCGGAGCTTTAGTGCTGGGAGAAAAGTAGAGAAGATATGGAGAAGTGTTATACAGATGAAGAAGAGAGAAGAAGAAAGCAGGGGAAAAAGGCAAGAAAATGACGGCAGAGAAGAGTAGAAGATTGAGGAACGGTAAGATAATGATTTATATGAAATAATGTGGGATAATACAGAATATGCTGGAGTTGTGTTACGACACACAATACACAGGAAATTGAAGTCGAATTGGCAGGAAATTTGCACAATTTTTATTTTGGGGTCCCTACAGGCTACATAAATAAATGTATGCATATTGGGCATCAAGCTGTTCATTAGAAAGACATACAAAAATTAAAATAGCAAAATGGCTTTACTTTACAGTGGCTGAAACCAGAAAGTGTTGGTGGGTGAGGTTTATTATAATAGCAGGTGTGGCTTTAATTTGGGGAGTGGCTTATTTTAAGCACACCATGCTACACAGGGGGAATTCCTCCACTTTTTTTTAGCCCAATTCCAGCACTGCCTGTGTCCACTACATCTCTCCTAAACTTGCACATCTGCATGACATACAGCAGGGTAGAGGCAGCTCTTGGGTGCCTACATATAAAAAGGGAATTATTCACAAAATATCAAAGCTCTCTCCTCACAGCAGGATACCTGCAAAGAAATCTGGCACAGAGCTGAGGGGGAGAGGGGCAACTCTCTTCAGTCTGTAACTGTCTGTGTGCACCCACCAAGTGTATCACGAGGAGGGTGACTTGGAGTGAAGGAGTGACTAGGGCAGCACCACATATAAATCTGGCTCGAATTATGGTTTCAAAGATTTGCCTTATGTACCACAACACTGCAATATATGAGTTTAAGTTTCTGTAGAGAAGCATAAATTCACAATTCCTGGTGCAGAAACTTCTATACAATATGCAAAACCAGTAGTAGGCCCAGATTTGTGGCAAGGCCATAAAGGCCCGGGCTTAGGGTAGCAATGTAATATGCCAACCAGCATACTAGAAGCACTAGGGGACTCGTTGCTGTGTGCCTAATCACCAGTGCTAGGGAGGGTGGCTGTGCATGGGCGCCTGCGTACTAGTGAAGGGCAGATGTATTCTTCTGAATACACTCTGTACACATGTATGAGAGGGAAAGATAAACCAGAGAGTGTAATACAATTTTAATATTTAAAATAAAAAACCCAAAGGGGATTCTCACAATTTAATAACATAGTCAGCATTGTACAACAGATAAATCCAAATCCTTGTTGGGCTAATGTCCTATATGCGTTTCACATGGAACACCATGTTTCCTCTGGAGACATATCATACCTGCCATACATCAACTGATTTCATAACTTAGTCCCTTTATTTTTTTTTAAGTTACTTAAAGTGAAGTTTTTGACTACCTAGCTCTGCAAGAGCTTAAGAAATGGCAGTATAAAATTTGGTAGGGGTCATTTACCAGTGCCAAAGTGCTAGTACTATAGGGTACACAATTATGAAAATAGATTGCTTTGAACCTGCTAATTTGCAGGTTTGTGTAATTAATACGAATATGCCTGACATTATGCTACATGGTGCTCTGTGCAAAAGAACTGCACCTCATCCCCATTCAGCTTTCAGAACTATGTTAAACTTAGCTCTTTATTAATTTGATAACCCTTTGTTTGTCCTTGGGCTCTGCAGCACTCACTGGGCTCATTTATACATTTTGCACAGGGCAAAATGGTTTGCACAGTGAATATATGTAAGAGGGTGAACAAATTGATGTAATTGATTTATGTTCAAAAGTTCGTTAAATAATGCATGAATGAATGTGTTAAAAGTGTTGGATTATCATGTGGTCAACTGGCCACCAGGTGGTGCACACAGGTAGAGAGTGTAAAGGGTATAAAAGGGAGCCACACCCTAACCCTAGAGTTAAGGTCTTTTGATGGGAGGAATCTGCCAGATACAGAGGCCCTGTGATGAAGAAGACCTAAAGCAGTAAGGGAAGATAGCAATTAGCACAGAAGTTGTAAGTATAGCAGGCACTAGGTGTCTGAGTTAGGGAAGTTGGAAAGGGTAGCTTGTGCCCCAACTAGGAGTATAGTGGGAACAGTTTCCTGTGGATACCCCATGAGATAGGGACCCAGAGGAAGGGATTAGGTGAGATAGAGATAACAAGGGCTGCTAGTGAATCCTATCGGAATAACAAAGGGGTGCTGGACGAGCACCGGATTGTTGAGACGGGAAGGCTTGGCAGAATGGTTAAGGGGTGCTAAGGTGCACCGGATTACCGAACCAGGCAGAGGAAAAGACCGGAGCTGTGAGTGTTAACCCACCCTAGCATCTGGGAAAGGCCCTATGGGATTTTGGCACGGAAACTGTGAGCCCAACTGGAAAGTGGAATGATGTTGGATTCATGACTTGAAATGTACATGTGGTCGTTTGGATTTGTGTGCCTAAATAAAAAGAAAACATTTTTATTCACGACTTTCTGGCTCTAAATTGTTTATGTGAGGGGTTAATAGTTGGTAACTACCCTTCCATATTTTTGCTAGAGCATGGTAAAATGTATAAAGCTGGATAAGAGCGGTGTATTTAATGTGAAAACAGAATTTAAAATTTTTTTCTGCACTGTGAATGCCCAGAAAAGCTTTTAAAATATGGCAAAAATTGCAAAATGTGAATATTTATGCACACACTTTGCGGTTGAGTTACGCCACAACTTTTGTGGCAGAGAAAATATTTGCGAAACAGTTTCGAAAATTGTGAATTTAAACTAATGTCAATGCTATTTTCGCACACAAAAATTTGTGCGCAATGTGAATTCGCAAAAAACAGAAAGACGGGCTTAGCAGCGCAACATTTAAGCATTCAGCAAAAAATATGGACAATACAACCATTTGCAAATAAATATGCACTGCGAGAACTTTACAGATGACCCCAACTTCATTTAGTTTGCTACGTCCTAACTCTTATGAAACAAAAGCAATACTCTTTTTACCAATATAACAGAATTTAAATATTTCTCAACCCTCTATTTGGTATCAAGTGGGTTTGAAAGCTTTTAGGCCTATAAATGACAGTCCTCCTCCCTAACCCCCAAGATTTCTTTCAGTACTCACTCCCCTGACAGCATGCCTGTTCAGCAGCATCTGAGTTTCTGTCAGCCAGTTCTCATTGGATTTTTTTATTCCAGATGGCTCTCTGAGTGTGAATCTCCTTCCGACGCTCCCCTTAGTCCATCATTGAAAGAGGCAACATCTGCTCTAAGCTTCCCCTGATACTTCAGTCAGCCAGAAAACAGGAGATATGCTGTTTAGAAGTATCCCCTGCCTCGCCGCCCTCCTTTTTTTACCTGCTGAGAGCAGAATAAAATTTCATCCCTGTATTATGCAGAAACACTCCCTTGTGGTGCAGAAGATGAAGGGTCAATTTTGTGGGTGCTTGCCATGTACAACTGCAAGCAATTCCCTTTTCCAGATTTATGTTTGATATCTTCATTGAGTGTTGCTGTTGAGTTCAACAATTTATTAAGGGCCATGCTAATGTATCTATCTCATATTATCAACATCCAAGAATAGGAAATATGCAATGTAATACTGTAGAATCTACAGTACATTAGATGTAACTGAAATAAATCTACAATGCAACATCTCTGCTGTCTGATGGGACATTAACAACTCACTGCCCCCCACCCTTGATCAAAAATATAGCACTGTAGCTAATTGTCCATACAGTATACCTTAACAATCAGCCAGTGTATGGTCACCTTTACTTATGTACCCCCTGCCACATTGATTTTGCTTCCACCCTCTGCCTTAGAATTTTCTGTCAAAGTCCACAGAAGCCATTTTTTGCTAGAAAATCCAGCAACAATGCTCATTTTACTTAAGACGTTGCCAATAAAGGAGCAGTTACTCAACAAATTAATAAGTGAATTAGTAGTCTTTTTAATAACTATACCCTAAGGGTAAGGTCACACTGGGAGATTGGTGACTAGTCGCCTCTTCTTCTGGGTGACAATCTCCCCGAATAGCTTTCCCCTGCCTTCCGTCTGCTAAAATGAAAAATCGCCAGCGGCATGGCACTCGCGGCTCTTCGTTTTCGGAAGTCGCCCAAAGTTGCCTCGCGAGGAAACTTCGGGGGCCAGTGCCATCCCGCTGGCGATTTTTCATTATACCCAGCGGGAAGGCAGGGAAAGCAATTCGGAGAGATTGTCGCCCAAAAGAAGAGATTATTCACCAGGCAACTAAATCTCCCTGAATCTCCCCGTGTGACCTTACCCTAAAGACTCACTGTTTATCTCATACCCAGATATCACTACAGCATATCAGCAAATAACACAATTCAACAGATAATTTTAAGAACTTCAATATAACGAATAATGAACTGCAGGGTAGGAATTTCTAACATTGCTCTTCACTGAACTTTACTGAGCCAATGGACCATGGCCAGAACTAGGGGTAGGCAGAAGAGACACCTGCCTAGGCACAACAATAGGGACAGTTGGTTAGGTATCTGTTAAAATGTCTTCTACCTACCCCTAGTCTGTGTTTACTGCCCTCTGACGCTCTCCCCTCCCTCCGGCGATATTGGGCTGACCCGATCGTGGGCCCTAGGGCCCGACTTTCGGCCAGATATCGATTGGGGAAGCCCGTCAGGTGGCCCCACAAATGGGCCAATAAGATTCAGCTTTTATCGGCCTGTGTATGGGGGCCTTTAGCAATTTTTACATGAATTTGATTTACATTTCATCTAAGAAACACTGGTACAGTATAGACAAGATGCCACCCCTTTAGGATTAGGGAACAGAAACACACATATTTTTGTTGTGAGGGTAGAGAGGAAGTGGAATAAATGCCTTGCTGGGTGATGGCAGAGACCTTTAATGATGGAAGTTAATGTTTTTATACAGTATTTGTGTATGCTTGTAAATCTGTATATATGTTTAAATAATAGAATAACTGTATATGTACAGAGAAAGTAAGTACGTTTTCTGTTCCTCTCCTAATGTGATTCCATGATGTGATCACATGACAACAAGGGTTTCACTTGATGCAAAGTTGTCTTTTTGCAACACACCCCACAACATTTCTTTGCCCATCTACTGCCAAAATGAAAAACAATTTGCAATGCAAGGCAGTAAGAGGAAGCATAAAAGAACTGTCACCCTGCAGAGTCATATTGATTAGCTGCATTGCTTTCCAACTGATCAAAAACCCCCACACATCCAATGTCGAAAGTCCCCTGATGCTCTAGTTAGCACAACGATCAATTTGCCTATTTTGTAATCTGGAGAAATAATCTGGAGAAGTCAAGTAGAACAGCTCTGTCACTTCCTTTTTTTTTAAAACTCTGCCATTTGTGCGAACCTGCCCAACGTTATAGCACTGTTATACAACGTTATAGCACTGTTTTATGATTTTAATATGAAAGATGCGTTCAAATGATTGCTTGGTATAGACTTTGATCTACAAATGAAAAGATTTAACAGCTTTAAAAAGGGCTATCTTGGTAGAAACGTTGACCTGTCTGTAATCTCTGAACTTTAGTTTATCTAACCTAGATCAGATTACTAATGGCCCTTAATGGGAACTGTTAAGTATGAATAATTAGCTCTTTAATATGAGGGTTGACACTTGTGAGAACCTCAATGCTGATACCAGAGAGGCAAATGTACCTGCAATTATCACAACAGCACCGCTGTATGTACCGCTGTATGTACCGCTGTATGTAGATTATCTAGAGGTCCATAGACGTTTGAACCTTGTTTGTACCCGGAATTTTTTGTGTCTTAGTAGTGAAGTCAACTGAGTTGCAGACAAGGCTAGTTTTGTCTTAGTATTCTTCAGTCCATATTAGATCGGACTGCCCACATAAGGAAAGCACTCTAGTCTACTCATGTTAGGTTTTGGAACTGTGAGTGTTTCATAGGGGTAGAGTGACATACTAAAAGCTGAATTGATAACCAGTCTGGTAGACAGTAAGGACAGTCAGTTGGGGGTTGAGTGCCCTGAGGAGGCAGGTTTATTTATACAACCATACAAATAAACATCTGGAGGGAAACACACAGTTCTTCAAGCATGCGCCTCCTCAGCATTTGCTTCTGAGCAGAGTCAACAGTCAACCTTGGCTAACAGAGTCATACAAAAAACAAACAGCTTAACAGCTATGTCAATATCTGTGATGCCTTAATAATGCTTTGTAGGCTGGAAATGCTTTTCAACAGCTCTCTATAAAAAGGTTACATCCTTAGAGTTAATAATAATTTGCAAACAATCTCCAGATTTGCATTACATCAAATGATGTTATTATTAGTTCAGAAACTAGAAGGCTAATTTCATACTTAAGAATGTTGGCTCTCTCGTTGCTGCACGTGCAGATGGTTTTGTTCCTTATAGGCTCTTCACAGAAGATTTTTTTCAAACTGGTTAAAAGGGACTTGTCTTTTACAGCTAATAGGTTTTGTATAGAAGTCCTGTTTCCATCAGCATTTCACTGGATCACATTTAAAATATTTTGCTTTCTCGGCTTTCCATCGGCCAAGGACTCAACCATGGCACAGTGGGCCTTGAGGACCTGAAATAAGAAGGGCGATACAAGGAACAATCATTTTATATGCTCAAGTTCTGCTCTGCTGCAGGATTAAGCAATGCCACAGAAGCCTCAAGTACTAGGAAGATTTCCTCTCTGAGAAGTAAAGCAGCTTTCAACCTCCATAGCTGCAGGGGAAGCAACTATCGGATTTGGTTTGTCATTCCACTTTCCTACTTAGGGCAATTTAGCAACTGTATCTGGTACTTCTCTTCCATAAGCCAGTGTGCAACTAAATACAAAAGTATGTGGAGGTCCAGTGGGTTGTAATAAGGTTGTAATAAAAAATTAAATTGTATCTGTTTGGCCAAAGTTTGTATCCTTTCATCACAGCCAACAGTTGTGGCCAATTGAATGGTTTAAAAGCTGGTGTTACATTAGTCATTATGAATTTTCTTTGTAAATTACAATGTGCCATTTACCAGCTTGGAATTCCTTTATTTCAGAACACCACACATTTATTATTAAAGTCAGTTCCTAAGTTTATTTAAATATCCACAAGATTTTTTCAGGGTAAACAGTTAACAGTACTAATCAGACATTACTATGAAATACACTATACAAACCAATTATGTGACAGCTCTTCTCTTAAAATTATATGGTGAGAATAAAAACAATTGCACAATCCCAGCTTTTACAATGTGAATTTCCTAGCATAAAACACTAATAACTCCGCCTGTAGATAAAAAAGTTTCCTACAGTATGTAAAAATCTTGCTCCCTGCCAGGGTCTACAAGTTGAAAATGAAAGCAAGGGAGCTCTGCTTCTCTGTTCCCTGCTGTGCATGGTATGATATCATGCCATGTAAACATCGTGTCCTATGTCACCACACCTAATCTTCCAGTGGAACTCGGGCAGAGCAAACTTATACAAACTTAAACATACTTATATAGGTAAACTGTTTTATCTACAGGGTGTTCTTAGTGCTATTTTAAACTGCAAAGTGTTTAGGATTTAAAAGGGGAACTTTTATAGATATAAAGAGTGTTTTAAGGAGGAAATTCCCATTGTAAATGTTGGGATTGGGCAATTGTTTTTATTCTTTCTTGATAATTTTATGAGAAAAGCTGTCACATAGTCAATTTGTATAGTGGAATTCATAGTAATGTCTGATTAGTACTGTTAACTGTTTACCAAGAAAATATTTTGTGAATATACTACTCGATTGGTACATCTGGTGGAAATTTTACCCACTATTCTTCTGTCGTATCAAATAGCTTCCTCAATGCACATGTCCAAAGTACAGATCTATAAATATAGAGAATCAGAGACCTTAAACACCTTTTAAATATTGTAATTATATTGGCTTTCCATTGGGGGGGGGGCATAACTGGAGAAGAAAGTGTCTGTGAGGATTAAAAATACTGGCCTGATTAAAAGTGAAGGAATCGCTTTAAGGACTCATGGGTCCTTAAATACTCCATTAGACTGCAGAACTTCATTAATATTAAATTTTCTTATATATTAAAGGAAAACTGCATATATCAGTCACTCTTAACTGTAATTTGTTTAACAAATGAACTTTCTAGCTGTCCACCCATCTCTCCTACTTAAAATTGTGGTAGTATCTTAACTTAAAGGTATTCTGTCATGATTTTTATGATTTCGTTTTTATTTCTATTTACACTGCAAATAATTCACTCTACAATATAACATTTTATTCCTGAACCAGCAAGTGTATTTTTTTTAGTTGTAATATTGGTGTGTAGGCAGCCATCTCAGGTCATTTTGCCTAGTCATGTGCTTTCAGAAAGAGCCAGCACTTTAGGATGAAACTGCTTTCTGGCAGGCTGTTGTTTCTGCTACTCAATGTAACTGAATGTGTAGCAGTGGGACCTGGATTTTACTATTGAGTGCTGTTCTTAGATCTACCAGGCAACTGTTATCTTGTGTTAGGGAGCTGCTAGCTGGTTACCTTCCCATTGTTCTGTTGTTAGGCTGCTGGGGGGAAAGGGAGGGGGTGATATAACTCCAACTTGCAGTACAGCAGTAAAGAACGACTGTTTATGAGCGCACAAGTCACCTGCCTGGGGGCAGCTGGGAAACTGACAAAATGTCTAGCCCCATGTCGGATTTCATAATAAAAAATAAAAACATCTGTTTGGTCTTTTGAGAAATGGATTTCAGTGCAGAATTCTGCTGGAGCAGCACTATTAATTGATGTGTTTTGAAAAAAACATTTTTTTCCCATGACAGTATCCCTTTAAGTATCTTAAAGGGATCCTGTCATCGGAAAACATGTTTTTTTCAAAACACATCAGTTAATAATGCTACTCCAGCAGAATTCTGCACTGAAATCAATTTCTCAAAAGAGCAAACAGATTTTTTTATATTCAATTTTGAAATCTGACATGAGGCTAGACATTTTGTCAATTTCCCAGCTGCCCCTGGTCATGTGACTTGTCCCTGCACTTTAGGAGAGAAATGCTTTCTGGCAGGCTGCTGTTTTTCCTTCTCAATGTAACTTAATGTGTCTCAGTGGGACATGGGTTTTTACTATTGAGTGTTGTTCTTAAATCTACCGGGCAGCTGTTATCTTGTGTTAGGGAGCTGTTATCTGGTTACCTTCCCACTGTTCTTTTGTTTGGCTGCTGGGGGGGAAAAGGGAGGGGGTGATATCACTCCAACTTGCAGTACAGCAGTAAAGAGTGATTGAAGTTTATCAGAGCACAAGTCACATGACTTGGGGTAGCTGGGAAATTGACAATATGTCTAGCCCTATGTCAGATTTCAAAATTGAATTTAAAAAAAATCTGTTTGCTCTTTTGAGAAATGGATTTCAGTGCAAAATCCTGCTGGAGCAGCACTATTAACCGATTCATTTTGAAAAAAATTTTTTTCCCATGACAGTATCCCTTTAAGTACTCAATACTCATGATGTACTCCGTCATTCCTAATAAACCTCAGCTTGGCCAAAACAAAATGTCATTATAGTAACATTCCACATTTAAAAACTACTTAGAAGTCATGCACTTCTATATGCCTCCTGGACACTACTGGAATTATAACAACAGAACTGGTACCTTGAAGAAATATAAATGACAGGTTGAAAATAGCTTTCCCTGTAACTTGCCGATGAGTCCACAAGGAGATAACTTTTTAGTAGGGATGCACCCAATCAACTATTTGGTATTCGGCCAAATCCCCTAATCCTTTGTGAAAAATTCGGCCAAATACCAAACCAAATCCGAATCCTAATTGGCATATGCAAATAAGGGGTGGGAAAGAAAAAAGTGTGAACATTTTTTTCACTTCCTTGTATGTGATTTCCCATTCCCGCCCCTAATTTACATCAGCAAATTAGGATTCGGATTCGTTTCGGTCAGAAACAAGGATTCGGCCAAATCCTGGCCGAATCCCGAACCAAATCCTGGATTCAGTGCATCCCTACTTTTTATGATCCATATGTGACTACATAATATGCAAAGCATACTTTTAGATACTTTTAGATGAATTAAAACTAATATGCTCCATGGTATTGGATTGATTTTGCTCTATGGTGGAAGTGAAACAGTTTATGGGAATTGTCATATAGTGGAGCAGACCTGAGCTGAGATTCCCCAGTACCCTAGCAGATCAGTCAGTGAAGTGAGCTTTTCAGGCAAGTGTTTTGGATTTTTTTTCAGTTTGTGCCATATTGATTACATTTGTTACAGTTTATTCTACAAATGTCCCTCCCAAAAGTCTCTCATTCCTTTCTTTCTCTCCTCTCAATCTTTCTGCTGTTTCACCTTTGCTCGGAAAGCTTTTCAAATGAATCTTAGATCTGAAAGATGCTAAAATGCAGGAGAAGGAGTGCCATAGAGTGCACTTTCCCCTTACACAGTCTCAGAATGCTAAAAAGCAAACAAAACCATCAGATACCTGTAAATAAATGGGAAATTATGTTTAACCTATAAAGCCAAAACCACTAGCACTGAAGCAGTGTGAAAAATGCCACCCACTCCCTCAAATAACTTGAGAGTACTTACAAGAAATGCAACTGCCAGGAGGTACTTGCATTATGATAAGAACTAAAGGAGGTCACATTTGTGTTGAAAATGTCACTATTAAATAAACATATATTTCATTATTGATTCCTAGCCCCCATTTTTAATGGCATTTGCGCATTCCATTTCCTTTACCAGATGTATGTGTGCGTAGGAAAGCATAAATGTATTCTGAACCTGCTTGATACAAGAAGAAAAAATTAAAGCTTGTTCCAAGCAATGACGTCTCCCTTTCTAATTATTTTTGTGTTTATCACTTGATATCCTTAATTTGCAATAAAGTAATTTTTTTAAAGAATTTTTTCCATGGAGAATGACTCCTGGTAACACTTATAAAAACTTAGTAATACTTAATACTATGAAAATGGAGAAACAACATCAAGGGTGGGGGGCTCCAGTAGGTTGTGGTATCAGTATTTACCTTTAGTCCCACCTTCATATTTTATAGGCCATATCAAGGGGGTAATAACTGCATACATACTACATGGAGGGTATTCCACTACTTAGTCAAGCCTACAATATCTTGTGCCACAACAGTACATGCCTGAAACTTGGGCAAAACTAGGGGTTTCTGCCTCAGCAATAATTGGACACCCCTCTTCCCTAGCATGAATCCAAGAGACTAAAATATACCTTGGTGTGATCACTAACCAGAACATTGCTATTCTGTCTTTACCCCAATCAGAGTTGGACTGACCAGCTAGAGTAGCAACATATCTCTTGATGAGCCCGAGCCAAGGACAATTCCAATCATTTATTTCTTAATTCCACCATACTTTTAATATGGCTACTACATTAAGCAGTGTCGATATCTAATTGTTGTGAGATTGGGTCTTTAATTTCAGGTTTTTGGTGGGTCTTAGAAAGCCCAGTCTGACACTGACCCCCGGGATTCAAGAAGCTGATATACCAGTGTGGTCTGGAATCACATGGGACTAGTCAGAACATTTTCATTCTCTCCCTCGCTCTCTACCATAGGGATACACTTATCCAGCAGAATCTTTCACCCATACTTTCATGGTATGTTGGTTTGCTCAATCCACTACATCTCTACATTCATATTGGCTAGCTCCAATCTATAAGTGAAAAAACGGTACATGTATCCATAAAAAGGCGGAGTATTGAATAGTGTTTTAGTCCCTGCGTTATCTCGTTTCTCTCTAACTATACTGACATACAATTAGTTCAACCTCATTAAAGTCATGCATTCCAATTAAGCAGTTATTAGAACTCAGCACAACAGCTGGTAAAAAATGACTGTCACTGCTTTGCTGATCTCTTTCAGGTGCAGCTAGTTGTGCATTAAATTCATTTTACGGTAAGTACTCACTGCAAACAGTAGACTGTCACCGCAAATATACGGTTCTACAGGGCAATTTCATCAAAGTCTGCCAAACTGGCATGTAACCCGGGCATAAATGGAGTGGAATGCTGGGAATCTAAAAGAAAATAAACAACAATTACATTTTTATTGATGAATTTTGTTGTAGTTTTATTTCTCCTGTTTGACAATGGAGAGCAGACATGATAAATGGCCCTCTTAGTCATTGTCTACGATACTGCGCCTTACATTATTACCATCCTAATAGCAAATTAAAGCAAAACCAGTTACCTGCGCTTATACATAGATAATATTTTCTAACGTTCATTTATTGTTATTAGTCTGCAAGACTGCACAGAGCAGAGAGCAGAATTCCTCTCTCCACAATACAAAAAAATTTGACTGCTCTAGTGCTAAGCGATGGCTTGATTCTATTAGTTGTGACAAGAAAGGTACTATTGTATATTATACCTCAATAAATATTATTACAGGAGGGAAGACTGAATGGAAGCTAATTGAGCAAAGCCAAAAACTTTAAAGCTAATCTGCTGTAAAGACATCCTTCTCCCTCCTGGATGGAATGACATTTTACTGGAATATGAAGGCAGACTAATACCAGCCATCAAAAAAGGGGCCCTTACATGGCCACATCTTATCTGTATAGTATGCAGATTGTATTACAAGTAAAGAGGAATTTGTTTATTCTGGAACTTTATCCTAAAACTGCCTGGGTGATTGGGGATTACATTTTATGTAGGGGAACAACCACATTGTCGCTGTTTTGGGTGCCTTGTTTGGAAACCTTATTGGGGTTACTTAAGGCACTGGTACACCCATCCTATCCCATTCATTGTAAAATAATAGTGATAGTAATAAAAGTAATAATAAAGCTGCAGAGCAATTTAGCAAACATTTTGCATGCAGTGGGACATTTATACTGCATGCTCAAGGGTTGGATTATATTAAAATAATATTCTATAAAAATGCCTGTAGAGCCTTTAATGCCCCACAGACTAGGGGGCAATAAATCTCTTGGAAGGCTACCTCTGCCAGCAGGAGACAGTCCAGCTGTAGATTTTGTCTGTAAAGTCTGTCAATAAAATTAACATAACACATACAGTAAATTAAATTTCAGTTCATGCCCCCCTTGAAGGTCTAACCTTTGGTTGGGTCCCCCATAACCTATAATATGATAAAGATATTGGATAATATCGGAATATTAGCCGTAGTTTGAAAACGTGTTTTCTTCCCAAACGTAAACCAAATTCACCTTCAAGGTTAGTAATCCTTGCTACTGTTCCAAGCAACCCCATGGGGGGCATGCCCACAGTTAGAGAAGCTTTGATAAAAAGCTTATTGCGAAAGGGGTATTTTGGACACCTCTACTTGAGCTTCTTGCTGCTGGTCACTTTCCACTAATTATCATTAGGAAATGTACAGTGGATACTGTACACCCAATGTTCTTAAATCCATCAGTGTTGGGTTCTGCAAAATAGCACCATCCTATGGATGATAAATGCATGGGTTGTAAGATACACCAACTAGCTTTCTAGTACTTTCTTTCTAGCCTTTGCGCATAATCAGTGAACCCTAATAATTTTAATTTGATCCATAAAGGAGCATGTTTTAGGGGTTTTTGTGGTCGCGACTACAACTAAGCTCAGTGTCCTAAGTAAATAATAAATAATTTAACATGTAGCCAGACTTCCAGTGCACAGGTTCCTGCTAGTTGATGGAGTGATTGGAAATGTGTTGTTCTATTAAAAACCTGTGGTGACCACATATGCCAAAACATTCAATAGTTAGGGAGGTGCCAGCCTATATTGTCTGTACATTGACAGTATTTGTTTTTTAACTTTTTATTTATTGACTTAGTATTTTTATGAAAGCACATATGCCTACAAACCTGTTTTTAAAACTACCTGTAGATAAAATGCATTGGTCAGTCCTTGTTCTGTGAGCATGTGCTTTTGTATTATGTTTGTACGTGTGTGTGTAGATTTGGAATGAAACAGTCTGATATTCCCTAGGTATCAAGGAATTAAAAATCCCAGAATCTCCATAATTATTTGTATTCGTCATGCACTAGTGTCACAGCTGCTTATTGTGAGCGCAATTCAAGTAATTATGAATGAAATTTCTCCCCACATATTAAATGTTACACTGCTGGGTTATGGTTATGTGGATCCAGCTGTACAGCACCTGTGCTCCGATATTTTAGTACAAAAGGGCATCATTGTTGTAGTTTCCTATGAGGTCTCATAGCTAGTAAAGGTTTGGCAACTTGTAGCCCTCCAGATTCACCCAGCATCCTCTGCCAGCCTTCAGCTTGTTCCCCAACCTTACAGTAAAGCACAAAAACTACTCACCTTTAACTGCACCATCATCGAACACATAATTATGACATAAGAACGGCACTGAATCAGGTGCACAGGGATGTGCTTAGATTTGATTTCATGTCATTGATGTGAATGGCAGAGGATGCCATCAAGTGTTCAGAATATGAAATGCTCACTATCGAGAATATAACTGGCTGCATTATAAAAGTCTGGTTCCGCTGGAAAGAATTTTGTTGGGCATATTGTTATTATTAGCGGTTTGTACACTGAACACTTTGACAGAAGTGGGCAAAGATTTGTCAGGAGAAGCTCCCTACATCTGTAAATTAAGCTTTAGTCATTCTGTCAGGTCCATTAACAACAGCAGGGGGACCTTCTGTTACACATTCATGATGTTAGTAAAAACTTCTTATGTCATGCAATCTAAAAACATTCAAGCAAAAGTACCCAGAAGAGCCTTTTGAGTAATTTTACCTTTCTATACAGGTGAATATATGTGATTTTTAATTTTCTGGACAATTGATTGTTTATTCAGATGATCCTTTGTAAATGCAAAAGTTACAAGGGCTCATTTACTAATGCAGCTGCAAGTGCAGTCATGCTAAAATAAGTGCAAATATTGCACAGATTGGTCTGTAGGATACCAGAGAACTTCCTCGCTGGTCCAACTGTATGACATATCCCATCAGTTATCTTATTTAAACCACAGAACTGTGTACTACATATACAATTTAGTAGAATTTATATTTAATAGTACATACGTCTCTAGATGTCAGGTTCTCTGGCAGGCCTAGGAGGCACAGCCTAACTGTTAATAAAGAAGTAGAAGATATCTAAGAGAACAATAGACAAATATGGAGTCATTTACAACCATGGGGTTTATGCTCTCTGAATGACATAATAGAAAACAAAATTAAGAAAAAAGAATCTTTGGGGTGGACTCAGCAAAATGTATAAGGGGTCCAGGGGCACAAACCTAAAACCTTCAATCTTGAAAAAAAAAAGATTGTTAAGAACATAATCCTCTTGATTGTATAGGCTGGCAAAAACCGGGCCATTTTAATTGCACCACTATTGTGATGGTGCCACAGCCTAAACAATTAAGAGGATAATACTCTGCAAGAAGTGCCTGATCAGAAATCCAAAGACACAGGCAGTGAAGAAAAGGGTCCTATTGTGGCTGCACCTCCTTTGTACTTTGTGACTCCCAATAATGCATACATGGCTCCCCCATCCATCCATCCCTCATTAATACAGCACTGACTAATGTTGTGTTGTGCTGGTGAAGGAAGGCACACCTGAACACAGCATACAAAGTTCCAGAAAATATCCAATTGCAACCTTTTTTTTTTTAGCACGGTTGACACTGCGTTTGGGTTCTCAAATGAGCCCTATAGAGTAATAGAAAAGTTGGTTCAGTAACTAGGAAGGAAGGACAGTTAACTACTGTAGTTCAGCCATTTCTTGTCAGCTGATGTATATGTCATTAGTGCCACACACTGCATAGGAACAGTAAACAGTGCAGTTAAAATATGTGTGAAAATATTGATATTTTTGGAAGCACCATACACCTAAAGAGCCCAGGCAATAGCTAGGCACCAGCAGTCCTGTCCTCCAGCTTCCCTCTAATACATTCCTTTCTGCCTTTTGAAAGCAATTAAAGTAGATTTCTCCCATCCCCTCTCACAAAGTGAATATGTTACGGTATCACGTCTTTGCCATTACAAATAATTACTGGCAATAAAATGGGCAGGTTCTGTTTTATTAATATATCTATATGTAATGTACCCTGTGCACAGAAACACTGCTGAATTGATGGCAAGGATGGCATTTGTTATATTACCATTGGATCCTGCAGACCAATACAATATATTATATTCTCTTCTCGTAGTACAAAGAGTTAAAGCATACATCCCCTAAGCAAGAGAGCAGGATGCAGAGCACTCATTACATTGCAAGTAGGGACTAATGTGGTCAACATGCTGGTAAATAAGATCTGGATACCCAGTTGGCAACCCCCATGGCTACACAGCAGCTTGTTTGTATAAACTATAGTAGAGTTTCTGAAACACACCAGTTTTACCAGTGTAGGGCAACTGTACATTATATGGTCATTCCTTTAAACCACTTTAATTTTTTGAAAATGACTGTTCCTTTAAGCACAGGACACAATACTCACTGATTGCCCAAATGTCAGTGAAATTAACGTAAATGTAAGATAAACTGTACCTCTGATAAAAAATAAAGTTCAGGATTTAGTATCGCAAATGTGTAAAAAATAATAATAAGCTTCCAGGCATACAGACCATACAGGGAGTTTGGTGCGCTAAGTCGATAATCTGTTCCCAATATCTAAATAGGATAGAAAGAGTATATAGTGCAATATAGCCAATATAATCTTGTTCAATCAAACAAATGTTAGTACCAAGCTGTTTGCCACTGAATAAACAAAAACAACCATCAGATCCTTTTAAGACTGGAATATCACATGGATTCTTTGCTTGCAGAACATGTAAAGGGTGCAAAACGAGTAAAGTAAACGAAAGAAATGTTACTAATTTTAAATCAAATATAACCGATGCAGAATTTGCTATTAAAGATATAATAACTTGTAACAGTAACAATGTTATATATTTATTACAATGTCCCTGCAATTTGCAATATATAGGAAGAACAAACAGACATTTAAAAACACGAATTGGGGAACATATGAATAACATCAGAAAAGGACTAATGACACATAGTGTATCTGCACATTTTAAAGTTCATCATAATTCAGACCCTTCGTTACTAAAATTCATCGGAATTGTCCTGAAAAAAACACATTGGCGTGGAGGCGATATAGTTAATGCAATTTCGAGAGAAGAGACACAGTGGATACACAAATTAAAAACACTGACACCACAGGGTCTAAATATAGACATTGATTTAAAATGTTTTTTAAATGACTGATCCATTATCCGATGTCTGTAACATTTTTACTATTTTAATAATGTATAAATTTAATGTAATTATATATGTAATTCGAAAATACTATTTCAGCTGTATTGAAACAATCATGCAATTAAGCTAATGAGCAACCATGGAAGCTATTTATACACCAGAAAAAAACATGGCGTCTACCCCTGATGAAGTATATGAAATACGAAACGCGTTGGGCTTTTATCTTTTGAATAAATATATATTTTTTAATATATTTGCTAGCCAAGTCGATTTCTATTCCCTCAAAGACCTCGAAAACCTTTTTAACATCGTACCCGAGTAGCTGTAAGAGATCGCCGGTAAACCTGCACTTACACGCCGGAAGATTCCACGCTGCAAACGAAGACGTGAGTGACATCCAGGAGGGTACGATCACCGTGCCGACAGCCCCCGTGCCAAGTTTGAGATTGGAGCTATTGGTCCGTACTCACCGCCTACCTCAAAGCGTTGAGACCGGTAACATACAGAGCACTGTTCTGAATGAACTTTGACGCACCGAAGAACATCGCGGAAACTACAGACTGCATTACCGCAAGCCCAATACCCATTGTGAGACGGTATTCCGTGCTACAAGCGAAAATCTTTAAACGCCTACATTTACCCTACACTCGGTGAGTACAACTAACCCTCAAAAACCTCTGAAAGACCTGACAGTATTACACTATTGCAGCTATCCATTGCAGGTTTACGCCAAGGATTGACTTCAGCGTGAATAAGCCAATTAAAAGCCCGTTAAGAAACTCAAAATTGTGAGTAGCTCTGAGTAGCATTTTTTAACAAGATTATATTGGCTATATTGCACTATATACTCTTTCTATCCTATTTAGATATTGGGAACAGATTATCGACTTAGCGCACCAAACTCCCTGCCTTCTTATTCATTATCAATTTGCGGACCAGGTGGACCCGCATAAACCCTTTGGTGCAGAAAGCAAGAATCTATATGTAATTGGGACTGAGCGCAGCACTTACAACCCCTAGATATACAGACCATACAGTTCATATTTCAAGGGGCTTTTTAACCCTTAGAACAGAGATGGATGCCTAAAAATTAGATTGTTATCAGTAGATCTTGACCAGCAGATCACATCAGCATTGCATTGTTTACATACAGCACCATTAGATTGCCCTTCTGTTAAGGCAGTGATATTTTAAGGCAATTTGCAATTGGTTTTAATTTTTTATTACTTGTGTTTTTTTGAGTTATTTTGCTTTTTATTCAGCAGGTCTCCAGTTTGCAGTTTCAGCAATCTGCTGGGGGTCAAAATTACCCTAGCAACCATGCATTCATTTGAATACGAGACTGAAATATGGATAGGAGAGGACCTGAATAGAAAGGGGAGTTTTACAAAGTGGAAATAACAATACATCTGTAGCCTTACAGAGCATTTGTTTTTAGAGGGGGTCAGTGACCCCTATTTGAAAGCTGAAAAGCAAAAGGTGTTACTACCTGCTTTCTTTTATGAAGCACGTTGGTTAAATTCCCAAAGAAGTCCAGCTCTCACATAGATGTGAGTAATACAGGCCTATATCATTGCTCAACTGTGATATGAAAAATTGATAACAATTTTAGCTACTAGACTGCTACTAGGGACAGATTCATCCAGACCAGATTGGCTTGTTGCTGGCTAAAACGACTGATGTGAATCTCAGGTAATGCAACTCCACTGGGTGATAAGCACCTTGGATACAGAAAAGGTCTTTGATACAGTAACATGGACCTATCTGTGGGAAATTAGATATGGCTTTGAGCCCGTTATAGATCCTGGGTGCAAGCTCTATATGCCTCCACATAAGCCAGAATCCAAATAAAAGGAACAATATCATCTACCTTTTCTCTTCACAGAGAGACTAGGCAGAGATGTTGTTTCTACTATAGGTTCTCCAGGAATTTAGCAGCTTCTCATGGCTCCAGGTGAATTACATCAAGTCCTTAGTCTTCCCCATTCCTTTTCCACAAGACATGATCCATAAAGACAGTTACAGCTTTACATTACCCCTATTACCCCAGGACCAGACTCACCATTACCATTCTACAAGCCTCCTCCACCAAAGTGGAACCCACTTTGACCACTTAACCTTTTGCCTGGACTTGATCATTCTTCTTCTTCAAACTGTAACAACTTACTTCCCCGGTGGTCCAGCGGTGCGGCGGGGACGCCAGCCACGACATCGGCGGGGATGCCCGCCTCGCCGTCCTGTTGTTCCTGAATGCACCGGTAGTTAGTGCGCGTGCGGAGAACCTCTGCTGCATTTATTGGCGAATGCGCGCTGGCGTGTTCATAGCCAATTCCGGATAGGGCTCTCTGATACTGTCAAGGACAGCTTAGTACACTACCCTCTGTCTACTAATTTGGATGATCTAATGTCTCTAGCCATCCAAGTAGATAGAAGACAAAGGGAGAGAAGAGGTGAGAGGGGTACTTCTTTTCTTAATGGGTTTACTAATACTAAACCATCAAACCCCTCAGTGCCTCTACCTCA
This sequence comes from Xenopus laevis, assembly GCF_017654675.1. Lineage (NCBI taxonomy): Eukaryota > Metazoa > Chordata > Amphibia > Anura > Pipidae > Xenopus > Xenopus laevis. The sequence continues at coordinate 53,684,035 of NC_054388.1, read as the reverse complement.
GGAGGAACCCATGCAGTTGAGTATAACTCATCTAACTCCTGAGGAAAAGGCCCGCAGGCAGTCTCAGGGTCTGTGTATCTACTGTGGGGAAAAGGGTAATTTTCTTAGTGTCCTAAGAGGTCGGGAAACTTCAAAGCTTAAATGGAGAAGGGGAGCTCCATTTGGGTCAAGAAGTTTTCTCTCCCCAATATTCCTCTAGGATCATGGTACCTGTTAATTTAACCTGGCCTATTGGCGGTTTCCGCTTTTGTGGATTCTGGGGCTGCAGGGAATTTTGTGGATGCTGCCTTCGCAGTAAGGTTTAATATTCCTCTAACTCTTTTAATTCCTCCCATGAGAATCTTAGCCATTGACAAAAGCCCTTTGGGGTCAGGTCTGGTAACCAGGAAAACTGTGGCCTTGTCCATGTGCACTAACAATCTGCACTCTGAGGAGTTATCTTTCTTTGTTATCAAAGGTTCTTCTTCTCCTCTCATTTTAGGTTTACCTTGGTTACAGGTACATAACCCACATATTGATTGGGTAACTGGGGGGATTCTTCAGTGGGGTCAAAAATGTAAGGGCTCTTGCATAAGTGTTCCTCAATTGGTGGCAGTCACGTCTCTAGAGGGGTTACCCGTGGCTTATTCTAATTTTTCTGACGTATTTTCTAAAAGAGCTGCAGAAACCTGCTATGACTGCCCAATTGACCTCATTCCTGGGTCTACTCCCCCTAGAGGGAGAACTTATCCTCTTTCTTTGCCCGAAGCCCAAGCAATGAAAGAGTACATTAAAGAAAACCTCGAAAGAGATTATATTAGGCCTTCTAGTTCTCCTGCTGGTGCTGGGTTCTTTTTCGTGGGCAAGAAGGATGGAGGTCTTCGCCCATGTATCGACTATAGAGGTCTTGATAAAATTACCATCAAAAATCGTTATCCCCTTCCGCTGGTCAAGAATGCTACTATTTACTCCAAACTTGACCTTAGAGGTGCATATAACCTCATCTGTATCAGGGAAGGGGATGAGTGGAAAACCGCCTTCAACACCAGGGACGGCCACTACGAATATTTAGTGATGCCATTTGGTCTTTGCAACGCCCCCGCAGTGTTCCAGGAATTCGTCAATGATATCTTTCAGGACTTACTGGGGTTATTCGTAGTGGTATATCTTGACTATATTCTAATTTTTTCCTCTAACTTGAGTGACCATCAAAAACATGTCCGGGAGGTGTTGCTCAGTTAAAGGAACAGTAACACCAAAAAATTAAAGTGTTTTAAAGTAATGAAAATATCATGTACTGTTGCCCTGCACTGGTAAAACTGATGTGTTTGCTTCAGAAACACTACTATAGTTCATATCAACAAGCTGCTGGGAAGCAATGGCGGAAATTGAAAAACGGCTATATGGCACAGGATAACTAATGGATAACAGATAACACCATTAGACAAACAGAGCTTATTTGCTATCTGATGTGTAACCTGAGCCTTTTCTCCTTTGAATGGCTGCCACCATTGCTACACACCAGCTTATTTATATAAACAATAATAGTGTTTCTTAAGCAAACACAACAGTTTTACCAGTGCAGGGCTACACTGCATTATATTTTCATTACTTTAAAGCACTTTTATTTTTTGACATTACTGTTCCTTTAAGAAAGAATAATTCATTTGCAAAGCTTGAGAAATGCACCTTCTTCTGTCCAATTTTTGGGGTTCAATATCTCCGGTAAGGGTTTTGAAATGGATCCTGGGAAGGTTAAGGCCGTACTGGATTGGGCTCAGCCTCTTTCTTTATGTGCAACTCAAAGATTCTTAGGCTTTGCTAATTATTATCTTCAACTCATTAAAAACTTTTCTTTGGTGGTGTCTCCAATCACGGATCTAACCAAAAAGGGTGCAGATCCAAGTATGTGGCCTCCCGAGGCTATTCAAGCTTTTGAATTTCTTAAAAAAGAATTTGTGTCTGCCCCCATTCTCTGTCACCCTGATACTACTCTTCCTTTTATTGTAGAGGTTGACGCCTCAGAAGTTGGGACAGGGGCGGTCCTTTCTCAAAGGCATCTGATAACCAACAAGGTGCATCCATGTGCATTCTTCTCTTTGAAATTTTTATCTGCCGAAGCCAATTATGACATTGGAAATAGAGAATTGTTGGCTATCAAATGGGCCTTTGAGGAATGGCAACACTTGTTTGAGGGGGCTAAACATGCTAAACATGTATAACAAGAATCTGTTATACATCGAGTCTGCCAAACGGTTGAATCCTAGGCAGGCTAGATGGGCTTTATTTTTTTACCCAGTTTAATTTCTCTCTCACTTACAGGCCTGGTTCCAAAAACACTAAGGCCGACGCACTCTCTAGGAGTTTTGAGTCTAACCTGTCTGAACCTAGTGAGTGTGTTCCCATCATTCTGGGTGAGTTGATTGTGGCAGCTCTGAGATCAGACCTTGCCACACTATTGTCCTCAGTTCAGTCTTCTGCCCCTGTAGATACTCCCCCCCCCTGGGAGGTTATTTGTACCTGAGGGCTTAAGGGAACAGGTTCTGGGTGAGGCTCATAATTCAAAAATGGCGGGACATCCTGGTATCTCTAAAACTGTCTGTATTGTCTCATAATGTGTGGTGGCCTTCATTTAAACAAAATTTTGTTAATTCTTGCGCTGTTTGTCAGATGTCAAAGTCTTCTAGGAACCTGTCACAGGGATTGCTAAGGCCATTACCTATTCCTCACAGACCCTGGTCCCATCTGTCTATGGATTTTATTGTTGACCTCCCTTCATCTCAAGGGAAAACTGTGATTTGGGTGGTGGTGGATAGGTTCAGCAAAATGAGTCATTTCATTTCCATCCCACACCTCCCATCTGCTAAGACGTTGGCTGAATTATTCATTTCTAATATTTTCAAATTACATGGTTTTCCAGTTAATATTGTTTCTGATAGAGGGGTACAGTTTGTTTCTAAATTTTGGCGAGCATTCTGCTCTTTGGTTGGGATTGATTTGTCTTTCTCTACTGCATATCACCCTCAAACCAATGGTCAAGCAAGAGCCGAGAACAGGGTGCTTAGCATTGGTTTTGAATTTAGGGTACCGACCGTGACACAACACCTTTGGATACCTCAAACTGTGTTGGACTTGTTACATCCTCCTAGGTCCACAAATACTAGCGGAGCTTTCGGGCCCTGACAGTTTGTGGCTGGAACTGCACCTGATTCATGAGTGACTGCTCATGCTATTTAGTTAATTTTGATGTTCTGGATGCAATTGCATCAGTAAAATCAACACATTGTGGTGGAATAAAGGGAAAAACTGTATTGTGGGCAAAAAAACTGGTGATATCTTCTGAAAGTGCACCAAACTGCCCTTGTCAGTCACAATGAACCCTTATCTATTTCCTCTGAGAAGGATGATAACTTTGGCTCATGGCACCCCTCTACTAGAAAGTAGGGGTGAAACCCGTGGCCCTACAGATTCCACAATTTTACTGAACCAACAGCTGGCTGAGACTGCTGGGCATTAAAGTAAAATACAGTATTTTGTTTCGCTTTAATGTTTCAGTCTATAAACTTAGTAGATTACATTCTATTTTTTTATGAAGCATTTAAACTTGGCAATGACGCATGAGATCCTTAGGGGTAATTCAGAAACATGCCAGTGGCTCTCTGATAAAATTAGGTTACCCACTGCTGATTTGTATAAACTGTGTTTGCATGCCATTATAGAGGCAGACAGTGTGAGCCACAAAGTAGCATACAAGCCCTGGGGAGTGATGTGCTTACCGACAGTCTATGTATGCCAAGGGGGAAATGATGGCAAGCTGGTAGGTGCTTAGTTGTAGTAAAGGAAATGAGAGATTCCTGTAATGGCCATATCATATTTGCTTAATTATTTCTGTGCCAAAGGATATTTGCAGACTCTGTGCTTTTCTCATATTATAGGAAGATTACAATGCCTAGATAATGTGATTTTGAAATTGCCACCATTGTTGGCAGAGGGTATCTGGTAAATATGTTGCCAGTGGATGGAGTGCTCAGCCAGTTGTGATTGCCAGCAACAGGGTGTAGGGGTGAAGAAAGTAGTCAACCCATCGCCCTCAAGATACTGTTGAACTTAATCAAGCTAAAGTACAACTAAGGAAAGCAATAGAGGACATCAGAAGTCCAGGAATGTCCAGTCCAGCATTGGACTGGGGTAACTGGGGCCCAGAGGGAAACCGGACGTCTAGGGAACTCCTAGTCAATTTGACCATTGTTATCTTTCATCCCTCAACCTGCCTGCATAGTTAAATCATAGTTAAATCAGGTTGAAAAAAGACAAAATCCATCAAGTTCAACCCCAGGCAGCAGTTAGTGGGAAGAGCAGAAGAGGGGCCCACAGGGGTGGGGCAGTTGTTTGAAGAACTACAACGTTCCTTGTCCACAACAGTCTTTGTCAACAACCAGGGTCAGACTGGGTGGATCCAGTGCCCTCTGTGGTTGCCACCTCAGGAGACCTCACTCCCCCCCTTAGGGGCCCCAGTCTTGAGCTTGTCGGAATTGGGCCCAACAGGATTTTTCCTGATGTCCTGCCACCCAGTCCAACCCTGTCAACAACTGCTGGAAGGCTGCAGCTTGGACATCTTTGTAGTATTTAATGAGGTATATCTAGCAATTGTTACATTTTTACAGTTTTAGTGAGTTCGAGTTTGGTATGTTTTCAACTTTATTCACATTTTTTAAAAAAAGACTAGAATTCACAAATTCGAATTTTAATAAATAAGCTTTAAATAATTTTGATAAATATGACTGTACAAAACTGTACAAACCTAGTGTGAAATCTGCACAATACTTGCATTTAAGCACAAACAGCAATTAGAGAAATACTGTACATGCCTTTAATTTGGAAAAACACTGATGTTCTTGGTGGCAATAAAATATGTGGTATAATTGTGCATTTATCGGAAACAATATTTTCACCTACGTTTCCATTTTCTTTCATCTCTTTGTGTCTTATCTGATAATTATTGTTCTGTCACAGGATCATTTTAAACTAATTATGCCGCTATTGTGAGGCAAACTAAACAACCAAAGGAAACCACTATAACTAGAAGTGATTTACAATCAAACAGCGCAGCCGAAAAACAATCACAAAGGAGATTAAGATTTTGAAATATTTGTTTGCCTTTTATAAAGATATTAACAGCACAAAAAGGAATATAATGAATTAACATATTTCTGACAGTAATCGGTGTATTTAAATAGTCCACAGGGACAATGCAAACAGCTGGTAACGTACTTGAATATTGTCCAGTTTGGCTTTTAATGGGTACCGTCAAACATAAGGGACCTACTTATTTCGCCTGGGGTTAAAATGACTGCGTCACAACACAAGTTGGAGGTGGGTAATAATTCAAAATCTGATCAAATTGTAACTGCAATCCAAATGCAACTAACGACAGTCTGTTACTCAAGGAGGTAACAGTAGTTTAACGTTAAAGATGGCCATCATGTATGGTACCTGCCCATTAATGAATGTACCGGTAACATACGAGTGGCCAAGTACAGTATGGCCACTTTTCTGTTGTTTTGTTTACACTGTTCGTATATCATGAACTGCCCAACATGGTGCACTGGCAGGTGACTTTTTCAAGCCTGCCAGATTAACAAATCAACTAATAACCATGGCACATAGATATTGGGTGGGATTGTCTTGTAATGGTGAGCAGGTCAGCCTGAGACCAGAATATTATCCTCTGTAGCAGATGTTGGCTATTAGCAACATTTCCGTCTCACTGGTGACCCTGACCTAGACCCCCATCACAATACAGTGTGTCCTGGCCCCTATAGTGATTTGATTGCTATTTCTCAACTAACCGTAATCACTATGGCCGGGTTAGCAGTGGGAGGGATAGGGTCCCCAGGAGTCCACAAATTGTTAACATCATTGTCATCCAGCCAGCACAAACATACACAAAACAAATCATTTGTATGATTTTATCAGTAAATGGACACATGATACACTGTTTTTTCTTCTTATCTACATGCACCCCTTGCATTACAGATACTCCTTCTGTGCCCTGCTGGTGAGATGAATTTTATCTTCTTTGCACAAGCATCACCATAACCTAATTTTTATTGTGCTAAAACGTCCTTGATCATAACCATATAATATAGGTGCTGCATTTGCTGTTATAGTGGCCAATGAAATTAGTTTTTGCAGGATGAAGCGTCCCACTTATATCTTATCTTATATCTTATCTTATTAATATCTTTAGCAAGAACCACAGCTACTAATGCTGAACATGTATCCCAAATGATTGCTATATATATATGTGTACTATATAGTCAAAAATAAAATGTCATCTCTTCTAACTAATGCCACACCCATTGCTGACATAGGAGAATAATTAAACACACAACCATGTAATCTTAGGTAACAAACATGTCCAGTAGACTTGTTTGCAGTTCCTGTTAAAAAATGATAATGCCCCCTGGGACATAGCATGGTCCATTAGTAATAAAATAACTGTGGGATGAACCAAATGATGACAGATGATGAGAGTAAGGCCTTATACCCAACCTCATGAATACTCTTGTGGATAAATGGAAGCCAATCCCAACAACATTTGCATGAAAAAAATCGAGATTTTCATATTAGTATTCTGATTAGTTACGCATTTTTTATTAATTTGTGCTTTTAATGTTAGGCTGTTTTAATAAATTATTTGGCATTTGTGGTTTTAGAGATTAGTTTTCCCTGGACGCTCCATGCCATACACACAGGATAGCCCCACCCCAGTACTCCCACTAGAAGGACCTTCCCCAAAGCTTTAAAAACTCAACTCAGCCCCACCCCTTCTCCAGTGTCTTTTTGTCCTTCTGCTCTAATTTAATTTTTTGCTCCCATTGGAAGAAAGTTTTTATTTTTAGCATTAGGACTTGCAGGAAAGCGTCTTAGGGACTGGGGTTATTTGGTCCTTGAGATCTTCCCCTCCCCCAAGCAAATTACCTCATTTGTATGAGTCCTCAGGGTTCCATCTTCTGGATCAGGTAGGCACAGTGGTACTGTGGCTGAAATCACTAGTTTGTCCATGATCCATGTACCATCCCGGCCTACTCATAGCTTGCCCTGTGGCAAGTGCTCTTTCCACCCATCCGTGTTCCTTACCAGGTTTGTCTGAAAGAGCATCCAGCGGCAGTGGTGTGTATGGCCCCTACATCCCGTATGATTTGTGCTGATGGGAGGGGGCAGTAAGCTATGGTATCTGTTATTTTCAGAGATTTCAGCTGGCCCAACCCATTGGGGTGATGAGGAATGAAATAGCTGACTTCTTCATTAAAGTTTGGCTTTTCGCACTACTACGAATGTGCACCCGCGCAAAGAAAATAAAGCAAGAAGCCAGTCGCTCCGTAGTGCTCACTGGAAGAACCCCTGGCCGGTGCAGTTTTCTGCTGATAGGAGCACTGGTCCGGGGTATTAGGTAAGTATATACAATCACTTGGGAGTGCCTAACACCAAGTAAATACAGCCTTTCCTTATCATTTAATTTAGGTTTCAAAGCCAGCTGCCTCTCCCACAAGTTTTTTCCAAGGTTGAGGTAACTTTAATTTTAAAAAAATGTTGCTTTGAGTGCCATCCTGATTTCCAGTCTATTTATTCTTAAAATGGATGGGTCAGTTTGGACAAATGGACGCGCACTGAAAATCAACAGTGTAGTTCTACCCTAATGCCGACCAATGCAGTAACCAGCTGTAGGTAATCGGGTAATTATTTTGGCTAGTGTGCAGGTGATGAACTGGTAAGTTCCCCTCCCACTCTGTAGCATCAGGTATGATTTCTGTATTACAATTCAGTCCTGTTACTTTACAGGATTGTTAGTTTAAAGAACTAATATTTTACTTACAGCTAGTTCAGAGGCTAGGGATATGTTGTCTTAACATGTTAACATACTAGTAACAGCTAGTGTGTACATTGGGATACTATCTAGCAGGGAATTGCAGCCAGAGAGACTGTGTTCTTCACTTTTTAGCAGAGTACTCGCAGGCTGGTGTAACGGGCTTGCATAACGCAACAACTGGATTGAATGTATATACTGACATTTTTTAGTGGTTCCAGACCTGGGTAAAGTAATCATTAATTATAAATGTACAGGATGCACATTTCTCTGGTTTTGGCACTGTTTAATTAAACAACCAAACTGAATGGATATAATATCCATAATAAAATATTTCAATGGTTCCCATGGCTCACTAATGTAATAACCAAATAAGAATGTGCAGGTTTTACATTCCTCTGGATAAGGTAACAGCCAAACCAAACATATATGCTTAAGCAGCCCAATGTGTACCGTATATAATGTGTGTATAGGTGCAAATTTATTTATATTCCTATGCACTTAGGTTATATTGGTGTCATTGTTTTACAGACTTGCTTTCAGGTAAGCGGTTTACCAGATCATAGCTCAGTCAGCTGGCTAAGGATTGCTTCAATGGCCAAATTATACTGACTGCCACATATAGTCGCCTGTAAAGGAGGCACACACCGTTTTTGCTGCTGCAGCTAAGGTGGTAAATTTGTTTAGAGACTGTCTATGGAAAACAAAAAAATATATAAAAGAAACCTGTTTTCATCCAGGTTAATGTTGCGGTCTGTTTTCTCATTATATAATATTATATTATGGTTGACAATTGTGTTGCTCATGAAGCATGTATGGCATGAGTTGGAGTTTCCTTCAGTTTGACATAGACCTGCATTTCTAGTTGGTATTCAAAAACCTATGGAATACTTTTAGGACATGCTGCTTTACAGAAAGATGTCCTATGGATATGTTTAGACCAAGGTGTCCATGTTAGCCTTTATGTAGGGCCCTGGTTATGGCATGACTGCCAATGGGCTGGTATGTAGATGAACCGCACCTCTCGTCCTTCCTGTCATTTTCCTGCCTTGGTGGTGCAGAGGTCCACACGTCTGTACAATGCAGATAAGTTCTTAAAGAGAGTCAGACAGGCACCATCATATGTGTTCCCAGTGGGGAGTTTACCCCTTTTATTGTGACCACCTGTGCATCAACGTTTCGGGGAGTTAATTCATTCAGAATTTGATGAAATTTATCCAGCTGGCCAGTGAAATTGTGTGACATAGGGATGCATATTCCAGTCAATAAACTGCTACCTAATTAAGAACCATTGGTTTCTAAATCATAATTTATGCTGTGAAAACTTTTCTTCCAACCTACATTTAGGTCTCATGTGAGTGACAAGACTTCTGTGTAGCCAGTGTTCTACTGAAACAATATCTAATCTAATATTACTAGATACCCCTACAGCTCAAGTTGAGTTTTGGGTAGTTGCTGGTAGAGGTTTGGACTGTCCCAGCTCCATTTGGTAGATGTTTGGACTGTCCCAGCTCCATTTGGCAAAGTGTTTTGCTCTAACACCAGCAATTCATCCTCTATTCTGCATGATTCTGATTCCTGGGAAAAACATATAAAATAGTAGTAAGATGGGCAAAAACAGGCATATTTATGAATCATTTATTTGTGTGTTTAGGTGCGGTTAGCGAGCAGCAGGTGAAAGATAGGTGCGCGGTTCTGAATCAGACATGCCCAGATCTCAGTGATTTAAGAGACTTTTCATTACTGTGAACAAACATCTATTAATCTTGTTTTAGCTAAAACTTTCATGCATGAAGATTTATCATCAACAGGAAAAAAATGCCAAATGTGGACTGTTCCTAGAGTGTCATGGAAATAGCCTCATAATCCAGCAATTTAAAACATTGATTATGCGGCTTATTGTAAAATAATTTGTAGTAGGCATCTTTATGAGCAAAGCAAAATTTTTTCAAGAGATGAGATCCACAGGATAATTATTATGGATATATGCACATTAAAGGAAAAGGGTCAAATATCGGAAATGCAAAGATCAAAGACAACCCTCAAGATAAGGCCACAGGGAGGAAGTGGGAATGAATACAAAAACACCATGGCATGAGAGAAAGAAGGGGTTTTATAACTTATTCCCCAAAGCCAAGCTTCCTCCTCTGCTATAGTGCTGACCCTGTGTGAGTCATATATGTTACCTGTAATTCCCCCTGGTATACATACAGCATATATAACTCCTCTTTCTTCATGCTGAACACCATGGGGTCCTGATTAAGTTAGAAACACATTCTGGGCACGATAATGGATCAAGAATTGCAAATGAGGAGACAAATGCAATATTTACTCAGAGCATGTTCTCTCACCTTTCCTGTCAAACACTTGTCACCTTCCTGACATGTCTCCTGCAGGGACTCACCCTCTTGCCATTTTCTGACGTCTGCAAACTGATAACATGTAAGATCATTGTACAACTCAGCTACTACATATCAGCATATTTAGGGCTTGCCACCCTCTCGGTGCCAAAGAGACTTGCCAAAAATAAAGATTAAAATACCACATCAAAATAATAGTTTAGTAAGTTAACAATTTAACTAAATTAGACATTGTAAGCCCATTGTAATTTCTTTGTTCTCCCGGTTTACAATGTCTAATTTAGTTAAATTGTTAACTTACTAAACTATTATTTTGATGTGGTATTTTAATCTTTATTTTTGGCATTGTAAGACATGTTTGACAGATTGATATTTGGATATACCTTTGCTTGTATGGACTGCATAACAGCCTCACTACTAATATATATTATTATCTGATAATTTACATCCCTTTATCGTGTGCTAGTGCACGCTTCTATGTGATCTTTTTAACCAGGTGTTTCTTTTTTGATCTTAATGATAACTGCTATATTAGTGTGAGCCCAGTAGGGGGCACCTATGCTTCTGATGAAGTGACTCAGAGGTCACGAAACGCGTCAAGCACATCCCCTGCCCGCTTGTGATTTTAGAAGGATTCTCAATAAAGCATGTACGATTTTATTAAGATGGTTTCCACGCGATGACTCAGTTTGTCCGGTGAAGTCCCTTTCCTATTCCTTGAAGTGTTTGTAAGCCGCGGCCAGAGCGGCCCCTTTTGGGATATACCGGCGTGCAGATCACCTGTTCAAGGGCGCTCCCGACCGGCTACAGACTGCTCCTAACCCCCATATTTCACCCAGACACCCCAGTTTTCGGAATCAGGAAATCTGGACAAGACATTGCAATCAATGGCATGGCAATCAGCCAATCACTGATGGCCATATCATCAGCCCTGCCCCAGATGTAACCCGTCCACGACATCACCCTCCTCCCACCCGGATCTAATTTAGAAATAAGGTGGAAACCCTATGATAGATACATAAAGGTACATACTGTGTATCACAAGTATAGGCAGCATTACTTACAGCTTATTGTTCGTCCTCTTTTTTTATACACTTATATGTATTCCGGTTGGTCCCTTTTCTTTACAACCAGTGGGTTATAATCTTGAGCATGTGTGGGGAACATGGAATGCCCTGTTATACTTTTGTCTGGGTTCATGGGGCAGCACTGCACTTGGGATTGAACCCAATATTGTATTGGGGCTCTGTCCCTTGAAAACGATCTTTGTCTCATTACAGATTATACCAGCATTACATAAAATGTGCAGAAGAAATAAAGATTAACCTATTTATTCATTGGCCACATTATTATAAACTAAAGAATTCAATTACTAACCATGGAATTTTCCTCTAGGAACTTGTCCAGTTTCATCCTGTCAGCAATGAATTTGCCTTAACTGTATTTTCCTCCAGTTTCTTCTGGGGTGTAGAGAGATGAGCTATTGCTAGACCAGTTCTATATCTGATGTGGGTGCTGGAGGCATATCTGCTTTTGTGTCACAAGACTGCGCCATATCCATTTGTTCAGCACTGACCCTAAAGCTTTTCTTGTACAAAGGGTCATACTGCATATTGTGAATTCTTCAGGCACCAAAACCCCTTCAGTTCAGGGTAAATAGTGTACTTTTCTTACATCAGTATTAACAAGTGGAGCTTATTATATTCCAAACTCTTAACAGAAATATTTAAAAGGACTGATACTAAAGTATTTGTTTTTCTATACAAAACAGGGGTCGCATTCTTAAATTTACTTGTATGTATATGCTAATGTATATTCCTACTGTATGGCCTGGAATTACACAGCCGAGGAACAATATAAAATCATGAACCAGATTTTAAAATTATAATTTAGTTTAGTTGTTCGAGGAAGAGTTAAGTGTGTACCTTGATCATAAAATGACTGAACTTCTGTATAGTTGTGCTCAGTGCCTGATCTCCTTTATTATCCAGTGAAATTATACTTTAATGCAAATGGTTTAAGGTTACCCTTTAACATGCACCTCCGTGTATTTTACAAATGTTTTCACAATCATTCATCTTTTAATGGGAGCTACAACACATGCAAGCATCTATAAGCAAGATGCCAAAATTTACTATATACATATGGGATCTATTATCTGGAAACCCAGAAAGCTCAGAATCATGGAAAGGCCGTCTCCCATAGCCTCCATCATAATTAAATAATCCAGTTTTAAAATTAATTTTAATTTTCTCTGTAATAATAAAACAGTACCTTGTCCTTGATCCCAACTTCAATTCTTTTTGGAAGCAGAACCAGCCTATTGGGTTTATTTAATGTTTACATGATTTTCTAGTAGACTTAAGGTACGAAGATCCAAATTACAGAAAGATTCATTATCCAGACAATCCCAGGTCCCGAGCATTCTGGATAACAGGTCCCATACCTATTATTATGCTGTATAAAATATAATGTGTATGTATATCTGTCTATAAAATTTCTCAACGTGTATATAAAAGCCACAGCACTGCCAATGTGCTAGTGTTTATTTAGGTCCCGAAAACTGTGAGGTGTGGGCAGTTATTTGGTTCCCTGCATTTTCTCTATGCTCCCCATAAACACAGTTTAACCCTACACCAGAAATGATTATGTATATTGTGATATAATTTACACGTTTTAAATTTTAGTTCTTTACCTATATAAAAGTGCTTGACCTGCAACCTTGTGCTTTTATATTGTAACAGAACCTAAAAAATAATGGCAGAGCACCCGACCTGCAGCCTTCTCTGACCCGGCCTAGTCACAGATATCCTCAGTGACTTTTTATATTGTTTTACAGTAGGAAGTACATTATGTGAAATGTGTGCGTATATGTATGCACTATGATTTTTAAATATGTCGGCTTCTTTACAGCCAGTAAAAGCCAAAGCAATCAACAGTTTCTGTCCCTCATAATACATTAATGATACTCAGAGTTCCCAGTATAACTCAGTCTGCAGCCTTGTGCTTTTATATGGTCACAGAACTCTTCAGTGACTTCTAATATCCTTATAATTTACATCAAATATGTACATTTCCCCTTATATATGAAATGTATGTGCATATATATGTATGTACTATGGTTTTTAAATAGTCTAGCTTCTTAACAGCCAGTAAAGCCAAAGCAATCAACAGTTTCTTTCCCGTAGTGTTTTCCTACTCCAATTTAGTCTTCAACCTCCATGTCGAAATTGCATATTGGCTCCCAGAGTGGAATGTGCAATCTGTTCAGCTTTTATGAGTGAATGAGATGTAAGTGAGAGGCCAGCGCTGCAGAGAGCTCACCCGTGCTGTGATGGGAACTGAGTTATGGGGCACTTCCTGGAAAATTTACAATGGTGGTTATTTTTAATAGGTCTTGAAAATGGGAAAACTGTAGGCATGGTAAAAGAAAAGTAAGGCCAATAGAGAAAACCTGTCACTATTAAAAATATATATTATACGCATACATATATCTGTTTATTTTTAGCCATAAATTCAACCTTGGACTTTCACAAGCTTTGCTAATCCCTTTGAATTGTTGCCTTTACTTCTAGTATTTTGAGATGATCTGAACAAGGCAGTAAATTATGTGCTGCAACTGATAAAAGGGAGTTCAGAGTTATTGTTCCATATAACTTATATGTAGGCAGTGTAGTAAAGTTTAAACTACTAAAACTGCAGAAGTCTGTGATCCCTCCAGGCTCATTTCATAGGGCACAATTGTGTTAAAGGGCCACTGTGCTTTTAATTAACATATTTACCTTTGTATTATTAATGTACAGTTTTGCTTTGTTTTCTGTTGCTTCTATGAATATATTACTAACCAGTTTTGCAGTTTGCCATTCTTAAACTCCTACTATCTGACCCTTGTTGGGATGTTGGAACTTTTCTGATAGCAGTGGTGTGACCAGATAAACAGTTTGGATAAATAAGAAACTCCACAATATGCCAGTAGAGAGATCTCCCTAAACAGAGCATAATTCATCAGGAGTAGTTACCTTAGTTTGCTAATAGCCTGTACAGAGAGATTACATAAAACAATGACCGCATAGGCACAATTCAGCAAGAGCAGCCCCATGCATTTGTTCATAGGCTGTATAGAGAGATGTGTATGTAGGCTTTAGGGTTAACACAAATACAGACTAATTATTCTATCCTTAAAAATGCTTACTTTGCTAGATATACAGTTTCACTATGTTTAACTTGGCATCAGGGAAAGCTGTTCCATTGCCCTATACAGCAGCAACATCCTGCCAACTAACATTAACCCCCTCCTGGTGTTCTAATAATAGACCATGTAGCCTACAGGGTGCCGATTCCTACTGCCTGGTTTATTCATCCCTGCGGTTTCATTTCCTAGCCTGGCTTTGTATTGAGATGAGGAGGAATATGCAATCCTCTGCTCTTTCATGTACCAATAAAAGCTCATTCATTGGAGGAAGGTGTGTGGCTCCAAAGAGGAAATAATAATTCTCCTACCAGTGCTCCATGCAGTAGTTGGCAGCAATGGTCCACAGAAATTTGTTAAATTTGTTTGGCCAATAGTTGAACGTCAATGGTAATATATATTATATTTTTGATTTTTACAATAAAATCATAGTTATTCATTATAAGTCATGTAAATGTGATCTCTGATAGCATCTACAATTTACTACTACGTGGATTGCACCCAGGCGTCATTAAAAGCCTTAGTCGTGAGTGCTGGGACCCTCGGTTTCATTAATATATATATAATATATATATATATATGTGTATGTATGTATGTATGTATGTGTGTGTGTATATATATATATATATATATATATATATATATATATATATGTGTATATGCATATATATATATATATATATATAAATATATATATATATTATATATATAAATATATATATATATTATATATATATATATATATATATATATATATATATATATATATATATATATATATATATATATATATATATATATATATATATATAGTGAAATGGGTTGCACACCGCTTCCCAACATCACCAGTTGCACAGTTAAGGCTTGCATATGCTTTCTAGAAAAGAACCAGCAACACCGGGATATTCTTGAATACATAAGGATATAACTTATGTTTTCAAGAATATCCCGGAGTTGCTGGTTCTTTTCTGGAAAGTATATATAGATATAGTATATATATATTTGTCTATTTGTCTATATATATATATAGATAGATAGATAGATAGATAGATAGATATATCACTCTGTAATCTATGAATTAGTCCTCTACTGATAATGTATACTGCCTTCCTATGATTGGAATCTGTGCATATGGTACAAACATATATACTGTAAGCATGCACCCCTCCGCACCCTGAGCACTCATGTTTAAACATACATGAATGCTACATATATTTATTTATTTATTGTGGTAGAGTGATTCAGGAATGAAAAAAAAGGTATGTTTTTCCTTTGATTTCAGTAGAAGATGTAGGCACGAGGATGGGCGTTAATAAACAGAAGAGTTACTCTGTTTAAAGTGTTTGGTAGCCAGGTCCTGGAGGATGGAGTATTCAGGAAGGAGCAAGCACACCAGGTACTCCGATCGAGTAGTCCAGCTCACGCATTAGAGCTCACTTTCCACAGGAAAGCTGTGGAAAGGTAATTAATTCTAGTGAGACTTGTAGGATGGTCTCTCAGAGCAGGGCACAGAGCAGGAAAGATACCTGCCTGTGTGAGGAACTTGTTATGTTTTGGGTAGCCAAGGATGAGTACAGAATAACAGTGCTTTATTAGCAGGCTCTCATGCAGCCATTTCACAACAGTAACTGTCACTTTTAAGCTACCAGGAAGTATGCACAGTATAAGTCTGGGCACAGTGACATCTACAGGCCATTTGTATAAACACCACATATTACCTCTATAGTAGGAAAGCATTTGGACAACTATAATAAACAGCAACAATTAAACAGTATGCATTTTAAAACAATATTGTACATTCTTTATATCACAAAGTCCTCGTCCATGCAGGTAGTTTTCTGATTCTTTCAGTGCGCCTTATAGGTTCACTTTCTTCAGCCCTATTGCAGTTGACATCAGAAGTAGGAAAATGTCCTTCATCAAATGGAGCTTCTCCCAAAGTCAAATCTAACAGGAGCAAGACAACTTGCATTCCATATGCGTCCATCAGACAGTTCATATGTGTATGGTCCTCGCTGGCGCTCACTTCAAGCGGTGTAGTAAATTTAGATTGTCCTTGTTTCATTATTCCTGGTTTCGTAATTCTGACTAAAGATCCAGGCTGAAAGTGTACTTCTCTGGCACCATGTTTTCTGTCAGTATAAGCCTAACATTTGGCTTGTTGATGTTTGACAATGTCAGCAGTAGACGATTTAGTAGGCACAGTATTTTGTGGAAGCTTGATGTCTGCAACATGTAACTTAGTGCGCATCTGTCTGCCATGTAATAATTCAGCTGGAGATGATTGGGTTGTTGCATGGTGCGTTGCTCTGTAGTTATGTAGGAACTCTGTTGTAAATACTTTCCAAGATTTCCCAGTAAGATTTGCTGTCTGTAGTGCTTCTTTCAGACTTCTGTTGAATCGTTCGATACCCTTGCTTGTGGGTAATACACTGAAGATTTCCTATGCACAATATTCCTCTCTCTCAGAAAGGATTCAAACTCAGATAAGACAAAATGTGGTCCGTTGTCTGATATTTACTCCTTTGGATTACCTTCTCTGCTGAAGACTGTAGACAGAAATATTATAACTGTAGCTGATGTTATATGAGAAACAAATGCAATTTCAGGCCGTTTACTGTAATAGTCTATCAAGGTTATAGCAAATCTACAGTCTATAGGAGCATCTGTAAAAGGACCGACAATATAAATAGCAAGTTTTTTCCATTCTGAATCAGGAAATGGTACTGGTTTTACATCTGGTCTCTTGTGTACAAGGTTCTTTGCACAATCCAGTGCAGTGTTGCAGGCACTGGTGCTGTAGTAATGAGACCATCAACTAATTGTAGGTTTAATGCAGCAAAGAGATCCCTTCCAAGTATAGCAGTTCCCTTATTAACAATGTAAAAGTCACATTTTGCATTCAAATTGTACAGTCACTGGCTAGCAACCAAGCACAGGGATTGGATCCTTTAAGTAACTGAACAGTTTCAGGGCAGGTGCAACAAGCGGATCTTTTGCAAAGAATTTCAAGAAAATATCCTTTGGTAGTATAGAAACAGCTGAACCTGTATCAAACATCAGGTTAATGGAGTGTCCCTTGTCAGCAGAAGCAGTACTGACATTGACACATATGCATATAAACTTGTCTGGAATAAATGTACCAGCTTTATCCACACTTAATACTGTGACATTTGTAGTAGTGCCTTCATGAACATCTTTAGCAGAACTACGGCAGATCTTAGCAAAATGTCCTACTTTTTGTGCAGTTGCAGCACCGTAAAGCTTTTGCAGGACATGTAACATAATTTGCAGTGTGTTGTGTTAAACTACAGCAAAAGCAGTATTTTCTATTTGTATTTGCTGCATGGTTTTGCAGTGAATCCCTTTCCTTAGCACTGTATTTTGTCTGTGACTGTACATTATTAGGCCACAGTGTTGAATTCACAGTCTGTACATTCCCAGCAGTTCCCCTGACTGAGCGTTTTAGCCTCTGCCACTGCTGTTTCAATTTGGCTAGCAACTGTAATAGCCTTTGCAAGGGTTAAATCCTGCTATAGGAGCAGTCTCTCTCTAATGTGAGGTGAGTTTGTTTTTTCCACTATTTGGTCTCTTAGCATTTCATCTGTTAGATTCCCAAACTCACAGGTAATAACCAGATCTCTCAAAGCTGCTACAAATTGTTCTGTGGATTCGCCATTACGTTGTCCACATTGGCGGAATTTATATCTTTGAACAACCACATTTACTCTTGGCACAAAAAAGTTCTTTATAGCAGTAAGAGCAGTTTCATAAGGTAATGGTAATGTATAGAATATACACTGTCCCTCTGCTCCCAGGCAGTGAATAAGTAAAGCACGCTTTCTAGCAGCAGAAATCTCCCCTTGGTCAGCAGCAATAATGTTATTTTTAAACATACGGATCCAAGCAGTTAAAGGTATAATAGGTTTACCAGGGTTTGGAAGAAAAGGTGCAGGCTGCTGCAGAGGTAGAAGATCCATCTTGTCGTCAATTTGTTATGTTTTGGGTAGCCGAGGATGAGTAGAGTATAACAGTGCTTTATTAGCAGGCTCTCATGCAGCCATTTCACAACAGTGACTGTCACTTTTAAGCTGTCCAGGAAGTATGCACAGTATAAGTCTGGGCACAGTGACATCTACAGGCCATTTGTATAAACACCACAGAACTCCCAGAGGGTCTGGGGAGCCGTCTGCCACTGCAAGGTAAAGAGAGAGACAAGACCAACTGACAGAGAATCGGTCTGAGCAGGATTTATTTTTGTGATTTGTGTTTTGTATCTTGAGATGGTCACCCCTGTGTGTAATAAACTGCCTAAAAGTAAAGTGTTTTTATATATATATATATATATATATATATATATATATATATATATATATATATATATATATATATATATATATATAGATATATATATATATATATATATATAAATATGACTCAGGGCTGGCCTACTTTGGTGGGAGCCGAGTCAGTACTGCCCCACAAGTAGCCGGGAAGAGGTTTGAATTGATTTTTTTTATCCCCGTATTTTTAGTATTCAACTAAACAGATTTAAAGGGATACTGTCATGGGGAAAAAAAAAATTTCAAAATGAATCAGTTAATAGTGCTGCTCCAGCAGAATTCTGCACTGGAATTCTCCATTTCTCAAAAGAGCAAACATATTTTTTTATATTCAATTTTGAAATCTGACATGGGGCTAGATATATTGTCAATTTCCCAGCTGCCCCAAGTCATGTGACTTGTGCTCTGATAAACTTCAATCACTCTTTACTGCTGTACTGCAAGTTGGAGTGATATCAGCCCCTTCCTTTTTCCTCCCCAGCAGCCTAACAAAAGAACAATGGGAAGGTAACCAGATAGCAGCTCCCTAACACAAGGTAACAACTGCCTGGTAGATCTAAGAACAGCACTCAATAGTCCCACTAAGACACATTCCCACTAAGACACATTCAGTTACATTGAGAAGGAAAAACAGCAGCCTGCCAGAAAGCATTTCTCTCCTAAAGTGCAGGCACAAGTCACATGACTGGGAAATTGACAAAATGTCTAGCCCCATGTCAGATTTCAAAATTGAATATAAAAAAAATCTGTTTGCTCTTTTGAGAAATGGATTTCACTGCAGAATTCTGCTAGAGTTGCACTATTAACTGATGCGTTTTGAAAAAAACATGTTTACCGATGACAGGATTCCTTTAAGAAAACTTGGAAAAAACAAGAGCTACTTTTCACCATTTAAGGTCCAAAACTTTTTCATTCACTGGAGTTGCCCAGGTTCTGGATAGAGAGCAATAAATTCTTTGGCAGCAGTGTGAAAAGGCATGGTTTTGCCTAAGGCTGTTGCCAGTTGTGGTGTTCTAATGTGTCCAGCCATATTGGGACACAAACATATTTTTCAGCCTAAACATGGTGAAACGCTTCTCCTTTTATAACCATATTAATACTACCGCCAAAACTTGTTGCTTCTTCCTCCACAACGTAGCCAAGATACTCCCCTTTCTTCCAGAAACAACAGCCAAAACATTAACTTTCCTATCCCGTTTAGACTATTGCAGTCTCCTACTAACCGGTCTTCCCTTCTCTCTCCTCTCCAATGAATCTTAAACTCTGCTACCAGGATCCTCCTGCTTTCTCCTAAGAGAGAACCTGTTCAACCTCAACTAAAATCTCTAGTATGGCTGCCTGTTAAGAAATGGATAGCATATAAAATTCTTCTGCTAACATTTAATCCCTTCACTCCTCTGCTCATCACTACATTTCTGCACTTCACTTGTACATTCCTGGTCATCTTCTCTCAGAGCGACCTTCTTCACACCATCTACATCCATTGCCACCTCCTGTCTCAAACCTTTCTATCTTGCTGTTCCTTACCTCTGGAATTACGTCCCTGAATTCCTCCATAAGTGCTCTTAATCACTTGTGGCGGATTAAGGACATGTGAGGCCCCTAGGTTACACTTTCCACGGGGCCCCCTTCTAGGGTTGGACTTTATTTCGGCACGGTACGTACAGTGTTTTTTTTTTAAAAACCTGGTCGCCGTGTAAATATGCTAGCGGTTTCAAGCTTAGGCAATGGCACATGACGCTATTGTTTTTAAGCGGCGAAAAAAAATAACAAAAATGATTTCACTGTCTGCAGAAATTATTTCACTGTCTGCAGGCCACTAAAATGATTTCACTGTCTGCAGAAATTATTTCACTGTTTGCAGGCTACAAAAATGATTTCACTGTCTGCAGAAATTATTTCACTCTCTGCAGGCTACAAAAATGATTTCACTGTCTGCAGAAATTATTTCACTCTCTGCAGGCTATAAAAATGATTTCACTGTCTGCAGAAATTATTTCACTGTCTGCAGGCTACAAAAATTATTGGCTGCATGCTGCAAATTTTCTCTGGCTGCAGTGCAGTACAGCAAAAATTACTTCACAGACAGAGACTGTTTTATGCGCAGGCTGGCTGTGCCTCTAGAGCTGTTGCTGGGCCCGGCGGGTGCCCCCTGCTGCTGGCTGACCCCCGCCTCACGGTAGCTTTTAATTTAATTTAAAAAAAAAATCTCTGCCCGGTGCCCACTGGGCCCCTACCACTAATGGGCCCCTAGGCAGAGGCGTAACTAGAGGGGGGCGGGCCCTGACGTGGGACGTGCAGCCGGGCCCCGCCCCCCTCTGTACGGCCAGAAACAGCCGCAGAACTGAGTGGTGCGCGAGCTGACGGGGGGCCCTGAGGGGGTGCGGGCCCTGGCCCAATCGCACCCCCTGCTCCCCCGGTAGTTACGCCACTGCCCCTAGGCTATAGCCTAGGGTAGCCTAGGCGTTAATCTACCCCTGCTGGTACCTATTGGACAATGTTTTTACCTTGTGCACTTTTTCCCCCTCCAATTTGTGCCTGTATGTTAGCCACACACCCACCTAGACTGTAAGCTCTATGGGGCAGGGACCTCCTTCCCACTGTCTCTTACCACATACTGTGTGTCCTGTGTATATTTATTGTATGTACTTTTATATATTGTCATTTTATGCATTGTACAGTGCTGTGGTTCCTTAAAGGGGTGGTTAACCTGTAAGCTAACTTTTAATATTGTAAGCTAACTTTTAATATAGAATGACTATTTCCAAACAACTTTTCAATTGGTCCTTATTTATTTGTTATAGTTTTTTTAATTATTTGCCTTTTTCTTTTGACTCGCATGGGAGTCACTGACCCCTTCTAAAAACAAATGTCTGTATGCTACACATTTTTTGTTATTGCTACTTTTTATTACTAATGTTTCTATTCAGGCCCTCTTCTATTCACATTCCAGTCTCTTATTCAAATCAATGCATGGTTGCTAGGGTAATCTGGATCCTAGCAACCAGTTTGCAGAAACTGCAAACTGGAGAACTGCTGAATAAAATGCTAAATAACTCAAAAACCACAAATAATAAAAAATGAAAACGTATCACAAATTGCCTCTGAATATTACTCTTTACGTCATACTAAAAGTTAACTCAAAGGTGAACAACCCCTTTAACAGCACTTTACTAATAACGTTAAATATACATACATAGAAATATCTGGCCAGCTTGTTGAACTAATCAATTTTCTTTAGCATTTTGGCCATCCCAGTCTGGACAGCCTGAGAACTCTTGGAGATTACACAGGTCATCTATTATATTTATGGATAATATTCATTTTACAGATTTAACACAGCCTGATTGATATCTGTCTGATAGTTGGCTTTGAATGTTATTTGCCAATGTAAGAGCACCTTCTCAAGCCCCAAGGAAGGAGCTCCAGAATTATGATTCATTTAAGCACTATGTTTACTTTAATTATCCTCTGTTAATTTCTATATTTCCCTGTGCCCTTATCCCTGCATAATGTTAAGTGCCTCTTGAAGAGCTTGGTGCTGATTAAAGTTTACTCATTGTTTCTTTTTATAAGTAGCAGGTTGTCTGTGGTGGATGAATCGTGCACCTCCTTCTCGCCTGACATCAGTTATGACCACACAGAGGATGATCTGGTGAGATGTCCTTATAGTTAGCCAGGTTGTAACATCATAGCTTCCCCTATGCTAAGCATCTATGTGCGAGGAGGTTATATGTGTACAGTATGTTAATCAGCATTTTGCTTTTATGTCCACACTTAATTTTTCTTTGAACTCAGCCCTCAGGCAACCTGTGGCTTTTCCACAACTTCACTCCCTCTCACTCCAACCCTCCTCTGCTCTCTCACATAGACTAGGAGCTCCTGGGTCCTTGTAAAACGTTTTTCCCTTTTACCAGCACTATGCTCTTGCTCCCTTCCCTCTTCTGACAACTGGTTTATATTTATTAATAAAATAAAACCACAAAATCTCATTCCATCCAATTTAAATGCTAATTTCTGTCCCTTTCGGTGTAACCGGGAGCCTTTTGCAGAGCGTTCAGCCGAGAAAGGTCCCTGTGGGGAGTCTTCTCCCCCCTCCACCCTCTTTAACTCTCCCTCCCTGCTCACATACAGTGCTCCTGAGAATACATCCTGTTTGTAATTTGCTTTCCTTAATGCTTTGAACCATCCAAAGCAGCCTGTGGTGTCTCCAAGAGGCAGCATTAATATTTAGTCAGTGAGATGGCTCTGCAGCCTGGGATACATTGTAGTTTCAGGGGTTGGGTCACATGCCTGGGTCATCTACATTTTCTACTATTTTCCATGCTAAGAAAGTGTCCTTTGTACCCCGAAAAGCTCACAGGGATGCCTTGCCGTGCTCCCCAGCTGCCTTAATACGTCTGACACTTGATATGCAGTATGCAAGTTTCTAATGCTTATTTCTCTTTTATGATGGAATCAGCCAACATTAGGATTTTAGGTGCAACTGATTACTGTGTAATATATTCTCTTAGGATTTGGATGAGTTGGGAGGAAAGCCACTCAAGTTAAAAGCCCGGGAAAGAAGGGTAAGTGCGGGCAATGGGGGTAGGAATTCTTATAAAGAGGAAATATTATTAGGCTGGCATAGTTGCATTTCACAAGGTAATATATTATCCTCTCATGCTCATAAAAGCACGCAATATACCATACTGTCTAAAGGGAAACAATATGGCAGCTCTAATGCTTATGTGTAAATAACAGAGCATTCAGTGCATATTATTTCCAACAACGATGTTTGGCAGCAGGCAGGAGAGAATCTGACTTCTAGCCTCCCACATATGTGAAATGAATCATTTGTCTCACAAGTATCTTCATCTCCCACTTAGCGCTCATCTCTGGCGCCACTGATTGCCATGTCCAAGTGAAGCTGCAGCTATAGTGGCTGAGAATGTGAGTGACAATCTGTACTATAAACTATTAATCTGGGGCTACATGAAATGGTCACGGTTATATAATAGACCTGTTTGAGGTCACTGAGGAGTTCTGTGCCCATATAAAGGCACAAGGCTGCAGGCTGAGTTATACAGGGAAAGTAGGATCTCTCATCTATTATAAAGGATTAATGTACCCCTTACTGTAAATTACAAGTCACTGGGGGGGTTCAGGCTCATAAAGGTATAGGGCTGCTTACCAAATGCCCTTTATACCAGGCAGATCACTCATTAGTGATGTCTTAGATCCCTATGACTTCTAGAATGGATATGTTAACCTTTATAATGTGAAGGCTTTACTTATCAGATGGCAAAAAGTAGGTTGACTGGATCCTCAGAAGTAAGTGACGGAAATGACATTCACTATATGTCAGAAGTAGCAGAATGTTTATATGGCTACACATTATCTGAAGTTTCATTAATATAAATGTCTCATCTATTATAAAGGAAATGCTATGGTCTCTGCAGGTACATTATCATTCTTCCTTATGAATCTGATTATCCACTGTTAATGGAAAATTACTAATTTTCTATTTGAAAAACTGTAATGAAAGGATGTATTTTGAGTAAACCAGTGGGTTGGTTAAAGGGGTTATCCGCCTTTGAATTAACTTTTAGTATGATGTAGAGTGTGATATTCTGACAATTTACGATTGGTTTTCATTTTTACTGTTTGTGGTTTTTGAGTGATTTAGCTTTTTATTCAGCAGCTCTCCAGCAATTTCAGCAATGCACTGATTGGAATAAGAGACTGGAATATGAATAGGAGAGGCCTGAATTGAAAGATGAATAATAAAAAGTAGCAATAACAATAGACGTTTAGCCTTCCAGAGCATTTGTTTTTTTACATGGGGTCAGTGGATCTGAAAGCTGGAAAGATTCAGAAGAAAAAGGCAAAAAATTACAAAAACTATAAAAAAAATTTAAAAAAAATAATGACCAATTGAAAAGTTTCTTAGAATTGGCCATTCTATAACATACTATTCCCTTAATTTTGTTTATTAATTTATGGATTTATTTGATATGAGTTCTTTGTATGTGTGGATTACTTGGGCTGTTGCTGACATCTGGTGTACATTTCATGTCAATAGCCCCATTAGAAATATATTTACTGAAAACAATTATGTGTTCAATACTTATTTTCCCAAGAGAAAAGTACAAGAAGGACAGGGTTTTTTTTTTTAACTCTTGCAGGGTGCTGGACTAACATTCTCACAGGTAATGGATAAATGGAAGAGAGTGGTAAGAGCACGATTGAGCAATGGATAGCCCTACTGCCTTACATACATATGCTGGAATTTAGTTCCTGCCAGGACTCTTATCTCTACAGAGTTTGTGTTTCCCCATGTCTCTTTGAGTCTCCCTCAAAAACATTGGTCCCCCACCCCCCACATTCTCCAAAACATACAGGCAGGTTAACTGTGTGTGAATGGCATGGGGATCTTCGATTGTAAACTTCACTAGGGCAGGGGCAATGTCAATTATGTAAAATATCTGTAAAGGGTCACAGAATATGCTGGTGCTATATAATTAAAGAATTAAAAATAATTAATGTAAAACTTCTTTCTGATTTGAAGATAGTTGATCTCAGGGTAAAGATCAATGCTCACTTATTTTCTCCTTATTTATAGAAAGTTTAAATGCAGCCAGAGAAATAGAGACATGCAGGGTTGGACTGGGGAGCCCAGGGCTGCTGTCTCGGGGGCCGAACTCTCCGCCCGTACCACAAAGCCTACTCTGGGTCCCCTGCCACATGCGCACGACCCCCACCCCTGTGTGCATTAATGCTCGATTTATTGTACCTTTCGCGAGCAGGAGGAGTAGGTTCAGCGCAGAGGTGACAGGGAGTGTGTCTGTGCCGGCCGGGGCCCACCGGGTTTTTTCCTGGTGTCCTGCTGGCCCAGTCCGACCCTGAAGACACATTATACCATGTACCTGTCATGGCTTCAGTGCAGCTGCAGTTACACATAGGGATGGACGAATATAACTTGTTTCGCCAAAAATTTGCCACCGGCGAAATGTCGCCGCCGCCCATTATAGTCTATGGGCGTCAAATTTTGATGTGCTGCAATTGTTTTTTTTTCCTGCGCATCTTTTTTTTTTTTTTGACGCACGACACCATACAAGTCTATGGGCGTCATTTCCGCAGTGAAACAAGGGGGAAAAAATTCACCCATCCTTCGTTACAGGCACAAAGCCCTAGGTGACTTGTACATTCCAATCTTCCAGCTAAAGTGATAGATGTTGTGGCTTTTATAAATGTGTAAAAAAGATGTACATTGCCTTCTGTGTAAGTCATATTTTGGTGTGTGAAGCTAATCTAGAAAAACAGCATATTTCCAGATATTCCATATCCCAATACACCCCCGAATTCTCTTTAAAAAAAATATATATATATATTGTGCCCCTTTTGTTAAAAAAAAGTAGCATCCATTTAATGTTTGAAGGCTGAATGGAGATCTCAGCTGGCTCGGTTGGACACAACCCTACTTATATCTTTAAAGGACCTTTTTAAATGTGTAGCAGATAGAGGATTAATTGTCTAGACCTTAAATCTCCCTTCCCGGCTCTCGATTCCTGCACAGAACAGTAGTTTTGCTCCAAGGGAAGAAACAAATTTGAGGAGAGGGAGGAAAATGCAGCAAAGAGCACACAGTCTGGCTCCTGTCACAGAACAAATGGGCAGTACAATAAACAGCCTGCCGAAAAGGTCAGTCTACTGAACAACTTTGGGAATCCAGAGTATTATACACCAGTGATTTATATATGTTTTTTAATAGCAAAGTGTGGCCCTTCCTCACCCACCAAATTCTTTTTACTTGTACTGTCCATACTGCCTGGCATATCACAGAACACACACATAAATAGTTGAGCAGAGTGTAGGGTAGCTTTATAACATAACCCCATTATCACATCTTGCCTCTTCACAGCAGCACCTGTAGTTGCAGTGGAGAAAATCGTCTCTGGTCCAATAGGTTAAAAGGGAGGAAATGACAGGAGCATTTACCAACTGGAGAAATATAGATTAATGCTCATGTCCCCAAGAACAGTACCCCAGATATTGGTTATTTCTAGGGATGCACCGAATCCTCTATTTGGGATTCGGCCGAATCCTTGGTGAAAGATTCGGCCGAATACCGAACCGAATCCGAATCCTAATTTGCATATGCAAATTAGGGGCAGGAAAGGAAAAAGCGTAAAATTATTTTGTGTCAAAAAGTCATGTGATTTCCCTACCCGCCCCTAATTTACATATGCAAATTAGGATTCGGATTCGGTTCGGCCAGACACAAGTATTTGGCCGAATTCGAATCCTGCTGAAAAACGCCGAATCCTGGATTCGGTGCATCCCTAGTTATTTCAAATACTTATTCCTGTAATCTTAGGTACACTAATATTGGCAATTTGAGCATAATAAACAGATGCCAGAACTTGATCCATATATTGGAGAGATGGTGCTATCTGCTGGCCAGTACCAGAAATGCTCCGGTGAGTGTATTAAATTGAAGACCTTATAGAAGCAGATTTAAGTTCAAAAGGTCTGTGCCCAAAACATGGCATTCATTACACATACAGTAGTTGATTATGTAGCACACGCCCCAATGTGCAGTGTTTCAGTTTGAAGCTGCGCACAGTCTATACCCTCACCTTCACATCTTCAGACACCCCATGGAAAGGTAGTATCTTGTGCAATAAACAAAATACATTTTAATAAACACCTATCAGTCACCAGAAAAAGCAATTCCACAATTAGCTTGAGTTTTGCAGGCTGCTCTCTTTACTATGGGCAGCTTTGGACGTTTGGTCCTGGCACATAAGTTGGTTATTTGTTTTTCCCTTTGCTTTGGTTGTTATGGGCCAGTGGAGGCAGTCTAAAGTTTGATGGACCACAATATCCTTCTAGTGCCCAAATTGTTATCACCCTGCCTAAAGTGATTGACTAAATCCCCTAATGAATACATCTCCCTTATAATCATTCATTACACATTTTCAATGGTTTTGGTTTTATTTGTAAATGTAGTTGCAATTGAAAGCATTCTACCTGTCTTGTTAATATTCTTTGCCCTGCTGGTTCCAACTCCTGAAACAATTTCGTAGAAGCCTACTAATTATTAGACCACTGTTAATGTGCAATGTATATATATTGGAAAATTAGCTTTTTACTAATACAATTTGGCTTTACAGGAGGATATAAATTCATGTACAAAGCAGATCTTAAACCCACTCCTGCACTGAAATGTTTTTTCCCCCACATGTGACCTCTATTGGCTGCAGAGTAGGGATGTCGCGAACTTGTTCGCGCGAACATCGGCTGTTCGCGTCCGCCGCAAGTTCGCGAACGTCGCGCGACGTTCGCCAATAGGCGTTCGCGTCAAAATCGTTCGACCATTCGATCGCTAAAATCGAAGGATTTTCGTTCGAATCGAACGATCGAAGCCATTGGATTGAATGAAATCATTCGATCGAATGGCTTCGATCATTCGATTCGAACGAAAATCGTTCGATCGAACGATTAAAATCCTTCGATCGTTCGAATCTAACGATTTTCGGATGTTCGAAGTTCGCGAACTGTCCGCAATTTTTGCCGGTGTTCGCGAACGGCGTTCGCGAACACATTATCGGCGGTTCGCTACATCCCTACTGCAGAGCTGAATAGCTGGTCATCAAACCTTTCCACACATTCTAGGGCAAATTTGTACTCTTATTACTTAGATCTGTGGAAGGTTAGGCCTGAGCAAATAATCACTTACTCGCATCCTCCACCTCTAGCACAGGAAGCCTTTTAGCTCATGGAGCTGGGACTTGCATGTCAACATCTATCGGCGAGCGTGGATAAAGCAGAGGGGACTGTAATCCCCTTAAGCTCAGGTTCAGAGAGATAAAAGGATTTGCCGGTATCGTGCAACTCGTCATTGGCGGTGATTGGTTTTTCCATCAAACATTATGCTGCTCGGCTTGCTTACATGTTTAACCAGTGAAGAGATACAAAGCATATGAAAGGGGAAGGATGATCGGAGACTTCAAAGTGTGGATGGGTACAATAGTGATTAAAAAGGAGCCAAAGCCCGGTATTGCTGCTCATATCAATATGTAGTAGAAAGATGATGCACTTATGTAAAAATGCAACTGAAACAAATGGTCAGGTCCAGAGGGGGTAGAAATGACTAGTGATGGTTGAATCTGTCCCGTTTCGCTTCACTGAAAAATTTGTGAAACTCCGAAAAAATTTGCGAAAAATTCACAAAATGTGTCAATGTGCATCCAAATTATTTTAAAGCGCATAAATTTTGATGTGCGCAACTCTTGTCCAAATGCATTAAACTCAATGGGCGTCTGAATAATATTGACGCGTAACAATTTTTATGGGCGCAACAATTCTGACGTGGGACAAATTTTTTTTGTCACAATGAATTTTTCCATGGTGAATTTTTGCAGCAATTTCACAAAAACAATTGCAGGCCGCGAAGTGCAGAAATTTGTCTCGAATCCATACCTGGGGAATAAATTAGCCCATCACTAGAAATGACCAATAATTAATTGATGCAACTGGTGTACAGGCCACTCCATTCACTTTAGAAAGGGGGAAAAGGGGTGTGGATGTGTGAGTCAGATACTTTTATTAAAGCAGAATCCCCCCAGGGGTGTATCAGTTCAGGGTACCATTGTGTGTGGGTTATTTGGTGTTTGGGGTTGAATACTCTAGGCTTCTTTGGTGAAATTCCTCTCCAGAAAGTACTTGCTTCCAAGCAGTGAAACACACTTTCCTCAGCTCCATAATAATGCCTTGCTGTTTTGTACCCATTTTAGTACCTCAATGACATCATTAATCCTCAATCACCTAGTCTCGCTTATCTATGTCTGCTTTCCTGGTCTGTAGCATGAAATGTGGGTAAACAAATACCATGCATATATGCGCCCTGGGCAAGGCAGAGCAATAATTTTTGGCTAATGGCACATTAGGTGCATCCTTACATTCTCTCCACCTGCATTTTCTCTCTGCTAGTGTGCTCCCATGTACTAATGTCCGTGCACTGGCAGGCACAGTGTCAGACTGATATCAGTGCTGGAACATAATATGCTTTGTGCTTTGGTTCTCCTCTGTAGAGCGTAATGTATTGGCACAGCATGTAACCATTGGTATGGGATCCATTATCTGGAAACCCATTATCCAGAAAGCTCTGAATTACAAAAAGGCCATCTCCTATAGACTCCATTTTATCAAAATAATCTAATTTTTAAAATTTCTTTTTTTTCTCTGTAATAATAAAACAATACCTTGCACTTGATCCAAACTATGATATAATTAATCTTAATTTGAAGCGAAATCAGTTTAATGCTTACATGATTTTCTAGTAGACTTAAGGTATGAAGATCCAAATAGGGAAATATCTAATATTTGGAAAAACCCAGGTCCAAAGCATTCTGAATAGCAGGTCCCATACCTGTACGAGGGTAAGGGTGAAGTTACACCCAAGTAAAGAAAAGATTAGTACCAATACTTTTTAGCACTTAGCAGCAGGGAGGAACTGGGCAATTACATGAAGTTCCGTATTTTTGCCTTCCAAGGAATGTGCCATATGCTGCATATGTCCATAAGAATGGAATAATCAAAATGAGCTGTGGGTTATCAGATATGTATATACATGTGCGGTGATATGTAATGTGCACATTAATTACAAAGGGTGCAATTATGTTTCTCTTGTTTACAGGTAAGGGAAACCGTTATAGCAAATACCTCCTTGCTAGTCACAGACGCAGGTCCCATTCATTAGAATAATATATTTTCATTATACAAAAAAAAAAGTTGGGGTGCATTTCTCTTTTTAAGGGTTTTTTAAAGTTTTTAATAAAGCAGCAGTACCATCCTCAGGTCAGACATTCTAGCCATGGTCTCATCTCATTGTATGAGGACAGAAGGGGTGTGAATTGGATGATTAAGGGTCATATTATGAGATAATGGAAAGGGGTTGTGTAATGTCAAAAAGGAAGGACTAAGGCAACCTTTAAAACACCAATAATGAAATGTCTAGATATGTAAGGGCTATGGCAAAAAAAAAGGATGGCTAAAAATGCCATATTTTATATACTGAACTAATTGCACCAGACTAAAGTTTCAGCTTCTCAATAGCAGCAATGATCCAGAACTTCAAATTTGTCACAGGGGGTCACCATCTTGGAAAGTGTCTGCAACACTCACATGCTCAGTGGGCTCTGAGCAGCTGTTGAGAAGCTAAGCTTAGGGGTCATTGAGGTTTGTCTTTAATATAAGCTGATTATTAAATTCTGATGCTAATTGCGCTGGTTTCTGAGCTGATGTAGTAATTATCTGTATTGATTACTAATCAGCCTTATATTGTGACATTTATATTCTGTGAAGTGAATATTTTGAGTTGGTCCCTGTTGTTGAGTTGACAACAGCACAGAACATGTGCAGTGAATCAGTAGAAAAGAAGATGGGGAGCTACTGGGGCATATTCAGAGGCACAGACCTTCCCTGTTAAAGGGCTTTGGCTGCTTTGGGCTGGTACAGAAGCCCAACAAAAAATTAAAAACATTTCAAGCCTACTTCTTTAGTTAGGCTTTAGTTCTCCTTTAAAACACCAATAAAGAAGTGCACCAATATGGAAGGGCTATGGCACATAGGGCACATTCACCAATTCCCTGATAGTACACCAATTTGGAAGAAATGAGGCAATGGGGTGGGGTGGACATGTTTGCTAGTATCCTTAAAGTTGACCTGTCATGCAGACACAAAAATCTGTATAATTAAAGTCCTTTTCAAGTTAAACATGAAATCCAATTTCTATTTTTTATTAAAGCATTCATAGCTGTTGTAAGCTCATTTAAACATCTCAGCTGTCAATCAAATATTGTCTGCCCCTCCTCTATGCCCTGGGTATAGAAGCGGGGCAGACAATTACTTTTACTTTCCATTCAGCACTTCCTAGATGTCACTGCTCTCCCCACACATTCCCCTGTTCTCTTTACTTTAATTGTGTAGCCAGGGCATGGGGATGGACATCGGGTCCCCCATTTTGGTGCAAAAACAAGACTTTGAGATGATGCAAGGCTTGTCTTAATAACAGTGGCCACAAAATGACTCCTGCCTGCTTGCTATAATTTTGAATTCCCAGACTGAAAGAAACAAGATTCAAATAATTTATGTAGTGTAATTAAAGTTCATTTTGCTTGACTAATGTGATAAAAAAGGATTATGAATATTTTTTTGGGGTGCCGGGTCCCCTTTAAGACACCAACAAGGGAGTGCATAGAATAGAAGGGCTATTTCAGGAAATGCCCCATGTCCAATAACCCTACTAACAATAATGAAACCTTGCTGTACTGATGGTGAAGTCTTTTTTTTTTTTTTTTGTGAGAGGACCAGGCATTGTCTAGTTATGCAACTGCACTGAGATTTTTAAAAATTTGCCCCCCCCCAATATGTACTTCCATATTGGGGTTGTTGGGCACTGTGCTATGTAGGAAGGGATTTGCATTGTAGCATTATACAAGGATCCCCCTTGGGTTCTGTTGTGTAGCTCTCTGCCTACATTTTATATTAGTCCGGGATGTGATAATAAGAAGCTGTCCAGGCTGCATTTGCTAAACAGCTTAGAATGAATTCTGTGGTGGCTTTAGAGGTGACAGTGGCTAGAACTGCATATGAACCAAAACAACCTATTTTAAAAATCCATTATTTTCCTTTTGTTTTTTTAAAGGAATGACTAGACAAGGGGCATTTTGTTACGGATTTAATTCCCTTTTCATATCTTTCAAGTTAACAAATGATCAAGTGTTCCAGGCTCCCCGGATTTTTCTTTGCAGGGCTGCCACATAGTGCAAGGTAGTAGTTTTAATATATGGAGCAGTCGGAATGGGTTATTAAGTGTGTCCCTGACTAAGCTGACAAGTGAACCCTAAACAAACAAACCCAAAGATCTAATTTAGTCATAGAAACTGCATTAGCCTGGGGGGGCTGCTGCTACATTGTCGTTGGGAGGAGTGTGCTTTTGTAGACAAGCTCTTGGAAACAAGGTGATGACTACATAAGTACAGCGCTGCAGGCTGTTCATGC
Organism: Xenopus laevis; assembly: GCF_017654675.1. Taxonomy (NCBI): domain Eukaryota; kingdom Metazoa; phylum Chordata; class Amphibia; order Anura; family Pipidae; genus Xenopus; species Xenopus laevis. The sequence goes on along the minus strand of NC_054388.1, from coordinate 53,651,245 downwards.
AGAAAGCCAGTCGTCTGCTTCTTTGAAATGTCAGCTGTTCTTTAAAAAGTAATGGAATGAAATAAAATGGAAATCTATGTTCTGTGTGTAGATTTATGTGAACTGTGTTTTGACGCAGCGTGCTCCTGAATATTAACAGTTAGGGCAGAGATAGATGAGAAGATTCGGGAGATGCCAGTGGGATGGCACTCGGATCGCTTTGTTTTCCAAAGTTTCCTCGTGAGGCAACTTCGGGCGAATTTGGAAACCTAAGCGTTCAGAGTGCCATCCCGCTGGTGATTTAGATTCTAGCCAGCAGGGAGGCAGGTCGGGGAGATTAGTCACCAGACGACAATCTCCCCGAACTGCCTCCCTGCTGGCTAGAATCTAAATCATCAGCGGGATGACACTCTGAACACTTTGGTTTCCAAATTCACCGGAATTTGCCTCACGAGGAAACTTCGGGAAAAAAATTGCTCCGAGTGCCATCCCACTGGTGATTTAAATTGTAGCCGGCGGGAGGAAGTTCAGGGAGATTAGTCAGTGTCGGACTGGGATGTCAGGAGCCCACCAGAAAACCCTAGACCAAACTATTATTCCTCCTCTCCTCACTCAACCTTTTTATTCTCCTAGTCTTTTATATCTACAGTACATACTATACTCAATTCTTCCATTATTAAGCCTCTTTGCTCCCATAAAGAATTAGGGAATGACCATGAAATAGGCCAAATGATTAGAAGCAAGAGGGCCCACTGACACCTGGGCCCACCAAGGGGTAAATTTATCAAAGAGTGAATTTCCGCCACTAGAGTAAAATTCCGCAGCTCTCAATTCATTTCTATAGGAATTTTGAAAGGCGTATTTATCAATGGGTGAAAGTGGAAGTTCACCCTTTGATAAATACGCCTATAAAAATCCCATAGAAATGAATGGAGAGTGGCAGAATTTCACTCTAGTGGCGGAACTTCACTATTAACTTCACTCTTTGATAAATATACCTCCAAGAGTTTTCCTGGTATCCCGTGGGCCAGTCCGACACTGTTAGTTGCCCAAAGAAGAGGCAATTTGTCGCCGGGCGACTAATCTCCCCGAATCTTCTCGTCTCTGCCCTTAAGGACCTGGGATTCAGTTCCAAAAGTTCTCTATCTTAAAGATGGGTAGGACTGATGCCTACAGTGGGGATCAGATAGGATCTTTATCTTAGTCATAAAGCACGGCAATACTTTAAAGAGATCATCTGTTTCTTCCCAGTGCAAGCACTTAAAGTCATAATCGTGTAAGGCTATACATGTCCTAATAAATAATCTTTAAATTTAATTATTTTTGCTACTGTCTTCACTGTTAGTTGGTCTCCATACTTTAGTGTTCTTTCTAATTTTGGTAACCCTTAAACTGGCATCCATGTAGTGAGACCGAACATCACCATTTTCTACATTCTATACTTTAGCATTAACACTTGTTTTTGGAGTAAATCTACACACTATTCATTCTCATTGGTTTTGTCTAATTTCTTTTTCCAAATTTATATTTATTTTATTCCATTTTCTGATGAAAAAGCAGTATATTACTGTTTTGTCTCATTGCACACAGGTTGTATACCAGCTGACAAGAAATGGAGATAAATAAGACTAACTGAGTAGAAGCTTTGCTAATGTGTTTTACTGGACATTTATAAAAAAATAAAAATAAATAAATAAAATGGATGTGATTCTTTTTTAGAGACAGAAGATATTTCATGCCTTAAGAAGTTCAGGCCTCTGTTTAGGGGAACAGCTCAATTTTTCTTTATGCCACACTGTTCTGATACTGATGGATCTACCACCTCAGTACCCAGACCCAATCCATCCACTGAATTTAAATCCGCTCTGGCAGATATAGTTCATAGTTCTGAGTGATGGAATGGCCAACAAATAAGGTTATTAATATCTCTACTGTTTTTTTCTGCCTTGAGAGTGTCGGTTACAAGGAACCTCTTAGTATTTCATGATTAGGCCTCTGGCTCAAGTGTCTTTTTAAGTTGAAGAAGAAAAGTGTGCTCTGCTTAAATTGTTTTGCGGCTCTGCCCAGACCCATGTAATGACAGGGTTACATTGGGAAAGTCTACTTCGTTTTCTATTGTTAGAATGTTCTAAGTCCCTTTCCTGTTTTGAAGGGGATGTAAACCCCAAAATAAAACATTGCCCAATGAAAGAAAATATAAATCTAATCAACTTCCTAATACACATTCATACACATTTTTACTGGTTTTAAAGTTGTATTTGTAAATGTAAGTTATGTTGCCCGCAAGGAAGTGAAGTGAAGTGTAGTCACAGTTTTGCAGTTCCCTTCTCACTTCATGCTGCTCTAGTCATTTGCTTATCACAGCCTAAACTGGGATTCAAAATAGGTCCTGGCATTTCAAGTACACACAGGCCCAAGAAATCCCCCCACAAGTCCACTAAATAGTGTCTTACAGCAGCACCTCTGGTCTTTCCCAGAATCCACAGATTGCCAGTGCTCATTAGCCCACAAAACTGACACAGTAGAAAAGCCCACTAGCCTGATGTACAGTATACCATACAGTTATTCCCATGTATCGGCACTAGTCCAGTGCCAAGGTATCATCCCCACCATTCCTGAAACATAAGGACCTGTTGGTATTGTCACTCAGCAGATTGTAATGCTGCAATTCTCCCCTGTGTTGGACTTAGATCACACTTCAGCTTTACCCCAAATTAATGATAATGAAAAAGAGATGGAACTATAGACTGTTCCAGTTACACCACCGAATCCAACCCGGACACATGTATATTTATCAAGAACGGTGAGAAATAGCATGAATGTTGATGTTTTTGAAGAATGTGCTGTTTTGCTTTATGTTGGCCACAAGGGTTAAGTTATCATTTGTATTTAACATTGGCCTTTCCAAGCTACAAAGCTCCATTTACTGGTATGGGATCCATTATCTGGAAACCTATTATCCAGAAAGCTCCGAATTACTGAATGGCAGTCTCCCATAGACTCCATTTTATCCAAATAATACAAATTTTAAAAAATTATTTCCTTTTTCTCTGTAATAATAAAACAGTACTGTTATGTTTTGGGTAGCCGAGGATGAGTAGAGTATAACAGTGCTTTATTAGCAGAGTCATGCAGGCATTACACAACAGTAACTTTCACTTTTAAGCTGACAGGAAGTCTGCACAGTATAAGTCTGAGCACAGTGACATCTACAGGCCATCTGCACAAACACCACATATTCCCCCTATAGTAGGAAAGCATTTGGACAACTATAATAAACAGCAACAATTAAACAGTATGCAATTTAAAACAATAATATACATTCTTCACATCACAAAGTCCTTGGTCCATGCAGGTAGTTTTCTGATTCTCTCAGTATGCCTTATAGGTTCACTTTCTTCAGGCCTATTGCAGTTAACATCAGGGGGCAGATTCACTAAGGGTCGAATTTCGAAGTAAAAAATACTTCGAAATTCGACCCTCGAATTGAAATCCTTCGACTTCGAATATCGAAGTCGAAGGATTTAGCGCTAAACGTTCGTTCGATCGATCGAAGGATTTTTCGTTCGATCGAACGATTAAATCCTTCGAATCGAACGATTCGAAGGATTTTAATCCAACGATCGAAGGAAAATCCTTCGATCAAAAAAAGTTTAGCAAGCCTATGGGGACCTTCCCCATAGGCTAACATTGACTTCGGTAGGTTTTATCTGCCGAAGTAGGGGGTCGAAGTTTTTTTTAAAGGGAAAGTACTTCGACTATCGAATGGTCGAATAGTCGAACGATTTTTCGTTCGAATCGAAGTCGAAGGTCGTAGTCGAAGGTCGAAGTAGCCCATTCGATGGTCGAAGTACCCAAAAAATACTTCGAAATTCGAAGTATTTTTCATTCGAATCCTTCACTCGAGCTTAGTGAATCGGCCCCCAGGAGTAGGAAAATGTCATTCATCAAATGGAGCTTCTCCAAAGTCATATCTAACAGGAGCAAGACGACCTGAATTCCATATGCGTCCATCAGACAGTTCATTTGTGTATGGTACTCACTGGCGTCTCACTTCAAGTGGTGTAGTAAATTTAGATTGTCCTTGTTTCAGTATTCCTGGTTTCTTAATTCTGACTAAAGATCCAGGCTGAAAGTATTCTTCTGTGGCACCACGTTTTCTGTCAGTATAAGCCTTGCATTTGGCTTGTTGTCGTTTCACAATGTCAGCAGTAGATGATATGTAGGCACAGTATTTTGTGGAAGTTTGATGTCTGCAATATGTAACTTAGTGTGCATCTGTCTGCCATGTAATAATTCAGCTGGAGATGATTGGGTTGTTGCATGGCGCGTTGCTCTGTAGTTATGTAGGAACTCTGTTGTAAATACTTTCCAAGATTTCCCAGTAAGATTTGCTGTCTGTAGTGCTTCTTTCAGACTTCTGTTGAATCGCTCGATTCCTCCATTTGCTTGTGGGTAATACACTGAAGATTTCCTATGTACAATATTCCTGTCTCTCAGAAAGGATTCAAAAACATATGAGACAAACTGAGGTCCGTTGTCTGATATTAACTCCTTTGGATTACCTTCTCTGCTGAAGACTGTAGACAGAAATTTTATTAATGTAGCTGATGTTATATGAGAAACAAATGCAATTTCAGGCCATTTACTGTAATAGTCTATCAAGGTTATAGCAAATCTGCAGTCTATAGGAGCATCTGTAAAAGGACCAACAATATCAATAGCAATTTTTTCCCATGCTGAATCAAGAAATGGTACTGGTTTTACATCTGGTCTCCACTTAACTTTGTGTACAAAGTTCTTTGCACAGTCCAGCGAAGTGTTGCTTTGTGGTGAAATTTTAGACACTGGCTGTGTGGCAGACACTGGTGCTGTAGTAATGAGACCATCAACTAATTGTAGGTTTAATGCAGCAGAGATCCCTTCCAAGTATAGCAATGCCCTTTTTCACAATGTAAAAGTCACATTTTGCAGTATTTGTTTCAAATTGTACAGTCACTGGCAAGCAACCAAGCACAGGGATTGGATCTTTTAAGTAACTGACCAGTTTCAGGGCAGGTGCAACAAGTGGATCTTTTGCAAAGTATTTCAAGAAAATATCCTTTGGTAGTATAGAAACAGCTGAACCTGTATCAGCATCAGGTTAATGGAATGTCCCTTGTCAGCAGAGGCAGTACTGACATTGACAGTGCATATAAACTTGTATGGAATAAATGTACCAGCTTTATCCACACTTAATACTGTAACGTTTGTAGTAGTGACTTTGTGAACATCTTTAGCAGAACTACGGCAGATCTTAGCAAATGTCCTACTTTTGTGCATTTGCGGCACCGTTTAGCTTTTGCAGGACATGTAACATAATTTACAGTGTGTTGTGTTGAACCACAGCGGAAGCAGTATTTTCTATTTGTATTTGCTGTATGGTTTTGGAGTGAATCCCTTTCCTTAGCATTGTATTTTGCCTGTGACTGTACATTATTAGGCCACAGTGTTGAATTCACAGTCTGTACATTCCCAGCAGTTCCCTGACTGAGAGTTTTAGCCTCTGCCACTGCTGTTTCAATTTGACTAGCAACTGTAATAGCCTTTGCAAGGGTTAAATCCTGCTATAGGAGCAGTCTCTCTCTAATGCGAGGTGAGTTCGTTTTTTCCACTATTTGGTCTCTTAGCATTTCATCTGTTAGATTCCCAAACTCACAGGTAACAACCAGCTCTCTCAAAGCAAATTGTTCTGGGGATTCGCCATTACGTTTTCCACGTTGGCAGAATTTGATTGATTTTATTTAATGTTTAAAGGATTTTCTAGTAGACTTAAGGTATGAAGATCCAAATTACGGAAAAATCCTTTATCCAGAATACCCCAGGTCTACATTCTGGATAACAGGTCCCATATCTGCACAGTGCTGCTTTCCTTCCCATGGTCAGGCAGGAAGCTAGGTCCTGGATACGATCTTTCAGTGCAAGTTTTTTTATCATTAATAACATGTATTTATATAGCGCCAACATATTTCGCAGCACTGATTATTATTTAAGACAGCCATACATAAGCCAATCCTATATAGTATCCAGGATAGTGACCCACATGTCAAATGACAGACACTTGAGGTCCTCATTTCTACTAGTTCACGTTGAGCATCTCAATGACTGAAACAGCAGGAAGTAAAGAGGAGCTGCAGATTTCTCCACTTCCTCAGCTGCCGTTGCAGCATTCACTGGCCTACCCAGTGCATTGGTACATTAAATTGTAAAACCTACCCATCAGTGAACTAACAGATATCTGTGAATTGGTCTTATCTGGGCAGCAAACTGTACTAAATTCAACAGGGAGTGAATGGTAATGAAAAGTAGCCACTTTGGGTCACTAGAGTCACTCATAAGGCTCACAAGTATTGAATCTCTTTCATATATACTACTGATACTAGATACCACTCCCATTAACCCCTAACATGCTTTTTAGATTGTTATTCCACTGCCTGACAGATTCGCCAATATACAGTGAAGAGACTGGTTACATGGTTGTTTCCCTACAGATGATCCGAGCAGAGGTCTGCTTGGTTTGTGGACAGAAGGTCCGTTTTGGCAAGATGTGCCTGAAGTGCAAGGATTGTCGTATCCTAATACACCTCGAGAGTAAGGATTTCTGCCCCAAAATGTGCTCTTCTGCCTTCCCAACCCCCAGTATAAACTTCAAAAATGGGCCGGTAATTACCTTTTTTGTGTTTTGTACTCCAAGCCTCTGTATTGGCACCTCACACACTCTCCCCTCTATACAGGGAATTGTGGCAGATTTCATACCTGCAATGCCTACCGACTTGCACTTTCCCTACAGTGAGTTGGGTCTAAACAGATACATTGTGCAATCACATCTGATTCATCCCTCATTGCACATTCTAAGGTGTATGAATCCTTGGGAAAAGGTGCATTGTGGGGGAAAAAAATCATTGCAATTGCCTCCAAAAATTCACTTTGTTAACTGCGTCAGGGTAAGTGAATAAGCCCTACTGTTTTATTAATTTTATAGATGATTAGTTGCAGTACCACTTCCAATAGCCAGTTTTCCTTTCAGGGATGCAATAGAACAAAGCCAACATTGGACTAGCGCTGCAGATGTTTGAACAAATGATCTCCCAGAAACAACATCCCCCTCGTTTTAATTAGCTAAGTTGGCTCTGGAGTATATGATTTCTATAAATGTCTCACACCAGCCCTTACACACGATGAAAGTAGTTAGTGTCTATTTTTGTGCCGTTTACAGCTTGTCTTGGTTTTTATAAAAGCATGGTCTCAAAATATCTGCAGCCTGTGAATATGACGGTTTGGGATAATTACACATGGCAAGCAATGAATTAGTTCAATTTACTATATGCTGCTTCGGAACAACCAATGGGGTTTCACATGGTTTCTATTGCTCTTTATCCCCTGCCAGACATTCTTGATGAGTATGACGGAAGAGCTGAGACTTGTCAGGCTGTGCATGCTCTGCCTGCTCCTAACAGAGACTAGAGATGTCGCGAACTGTTCGCCGGCGAACTTGTTCGCGCGAACATCGGGTGTTCGCGCTCGCCGGAAGTTCGCGAACGTCGCGCGACGTTCGCCATTTTGGGTTCGCCATTGTTGGCGCTTTTTTTTGCCCTCTCACCCCAGACCAGCAGGTACATGGAAGCCAATCAGGAAGCTCTCCCCTGGACCACTCCCCTTCCCTATAAAAACCGAAGCCCTGCAGCGTTTTTTCACTCTGCCTGTGTGTGCTGAAGAGATAGTGTAGGGAGAGAGCTGCTGCCTGTTAGTGATTTCAGGGACAGTTGAAAGTTTGCTGGCTAGTAATCGTTTTGATACTGCTCTGTTATTGGAGGGACAGAAGTCTGCAGGGGTTTGAGGGACATTTAAGCTTAGGTAGCTTTGCTGGCTAGTAATCTACCTTCTACTGCAGTGCTCTGTATGTAGCTGCAGTGGGCAGCTGTCCTGCTTCTGATCTCATCTGCTGACTGCTGCAATAACAGTAGTCCTTGTAAGGACTGCTTTTATTTATTTTTTTGTTGTTTTACTACTACTACTACTACTACTATAAGAGCCCAGTGCTATTAGTCTAGCAGTGTTGGGGAGTGGGACTGGTGTGCTAATCTGCTGCTCCTAGTAGTTCAGCAGCACCAACTTTAATTTTTTTTTTTTAATATTCATTTTTTTTTTATTTTACTTTTTTTTATTTTACTACCGCTGTAGTAGTGTATAAGTTGACCTTTTAGGCATTATTTGCCCTGTAGGCATTATTTGCACACTGTTTTCTTCAACCCGCCATCTAGCTGTGTGACCTTGTTCACATTCTGTCTAAATATCCATAATATTACCGTCTCCAGAAAAAACACCGGAGTGACTTTTTTCAAGCAGCCATAATATATTTTACGTAATCCGTATCCACCGCTGTAGTAGTGTATACGTTGACCTTGTAGGCATTATTTGCACACTGTTTTCTTCAACCCTCCATCTAGCTGTGTGAGCTTGTTCACATTTTGTCTAAATATTGATAATATTATCGTCTCTAGAAAAACCACTTGAGTTACTTTTTTTCAAGCAGCATTCATATATTTTACGTAATCCGTATCCACCGCTGTAGTAGTGTATACGTTGACCTTGTAGGCCTTATTTGCACACTGTTTTCTTCAACCCGCCATCTAGCTGTGTGACCTTGTTCACATTCTGTCTAAATATCCATAATATTACCGTCTCCAGAAAAAACACCGGAGTGACTTTTTTCAAGCAGCCATAATATATTTTACGTAATCCGTATCCACCGCTGTAGTAGTGTATACGTTGACCTTGTAGGCATTATTTGCACACTGTTTTCTTCAACCCGCCATCTAGCTGTGTGACCTTGTTCACATTCTGTCTAAATATCCATAATATTACCGTCTCCAGAAAAAACACCGGAGTGACTTTTTTCAAGCAGCCATAATATATTTTACGTAATCCGTATCCACCGCTGTAGTAGTGTATACGTTGACCTTGTAGGCATTATTTGCACACTGTTTTCTTCAACCCGCCATCTAGCTGTGTGACCTTGTTCACATTCTGTCTAAATATCCATAATATTACCGTCTCCAGAAAAAACACCGGAGTGACTTTTTTCAAGCAGCCATAATATATTTTACGTAATCCGTATCCACCGCTGTAGTAGTGTATACGTTGACCTTGTAGGCATTATTTGCACACTGTTTTCTTCAACCCGCCATCTAGCTGTGTGACCTTGTTCACATTCTGTCTAAATATCCATAATATTACCGTCTCCAGAAAAAACACCGGAGTGACTTTTTTCAAGCAGCCATAATATATTTTACGTAATCCGTATCCACCGCTGTAGTAGTGTATACGTTGACCTTGTAGGCATTATTTGCACACTGTTTTCTTCAACCCGCCATCTAGCTGTGTGAGCTTGTTCACATTTTGTCTAAATATTGATAATATTATCGTCTCTAGAAAAACCACTTGAGTTACTTTTTTTCAAGCAGCATTCATATATTTTACGTAATCCGTATCCACCGCTGTAGTAGTGTATACGTTGACCTTGTAGGCATTATTTGCACACTGTTTTCTTCAACCCGCCATCTAGCTGTGTGTATTATCGTTTCCAGAAAAACCAACTGAGTTTTTGTTGTTGTTGTTGTTTTTTTAAAAATAATGCCAGGCAAAGGCAGGCCGCCACGCAGAGGCCGTGCTAGGGGCCGTGCTGCTATGCAATCCTGTGGCCCTAGCAAATTGCCCAGTTTTAAAAAGCCAATGACCCTGAACTCCCAAAATGCTGAAGAGGTAGTTGACTGGCTTACACAGCACACCCCATCCTCTACCGTTTCTAACTTTACCACAACATCCTCCTCATCCTCCACTGCTATGGCCACCCCACGTAACACTTCCTCCACCACCGGTGCCCCTTCTTCACTGGGGTCAGAGGAGTTATTTTCCCATGAGTTTCTTGAACTGAGTAATGCGCAACCATTATTGCCAGAAGAAGATGAAGGAGATGAGGACCTTACACCAGATTTAATTCTGGCAGAGAACACGATAGAGATGGACATAATGAGTGATGAGGAGGAGGTCCCCGCTGCTGCTTCCTTCTGTGATGTGTCAGAAGAAATTGATGCATCTGAGGAGAATGATGATGAGGAGATTGATGTTTTGTGGGTGCCTAGTAGAAGAGAGCAAGAGGAGGGTAGTTCAGATGGAGAGACGGAGAGTCAGAGAGGCAGTAGGAGAATAAGACTTAGAAGAAGCAGGGAGGACAGCCCGCAGGGATCAGTAGGGCAACAACATGTATCGGCACCTGTGTTCAGCCGGCCAACGCACCCGCCATTGCCGCCAATGCCGCCAACTTCTACTGTTACCGCCAGATCGCACACTTCCAAAAAGTCAGCAGTGTGGGATTTTTTTAATGTGTGTGCCTCTGACAAAAGCATTGTAATTTGCAATGAGTGCAGTCAGAAACTGAGCCTTGGTAAGCCCAACAGCCACATAGGTACAACTTCTATGCGAAGGCACATGAGCGGCAAGCACAAAGCACTTTGGGAGCAACACCTCAAAGGCAACAGGCAAACTAAAAGCCACACTCCTTCTGGTCCAGCATCTTACTGCTCTACCTCTGCTCTCCTTGACCCGTCTGAACCACCCTCCACTCCGCCTTCCACCTTGACCACCTGTTCCCATTCCCAGTCATCTGCCACCAGCCAAGTTTCTGTGAAGGCCATGTTTGAGCGTAAGAAGCCAATGTCTGACTGTCACCCCCTTGCCCGGCGTCTGACAGCTGGCTTGTCTGCACTCTTAGCCCGCCAGCTTTTACCATACCAGCTGGTGGACTCTGAGGCCTTCCGCAAATTTGTAGCAATTGGGACACCGCAGTGGAAGGTACCCAGCCGCAATTTTTTTTCTAAAAAGGGAATACCACACCTGTACCAACATGTGCAGAGCCAAGTTACCGCATCTCTGTCACTTAGTGTTGGGCCAAAGGTCCATATGACTACTGACGCATGGTCCTCCAAGCATGGTCAGGGCAGGTATGTCACCTACACTGCCCACTGGGTGAACTTGGTAATGGCTGGGAAGCAGGGAATGGGTAGCTCAACAGCAACAGTGGAGTTGGTGTCACCGCCACGGATTGCACGCGGTTCTGCCACCACCTCTACTCCTCCATCGCTCTCTACCTCGTCTTCTTCTTCTTCTTACTCTGCTGCTGGGTCCTCCTTCTCCTCCTCCACACCTGTGCACCCCCAGCTCCCCCTAGGCTATTCGACGTGCCAGGTACGCCGTTGTCACGCTGTCTTGGGGATGACGTGCCTGGAAAGCAAAAACCATACCGGATCTGTACTCCTGTCATCTCTGCAGTCACAGGCCGATCGGTGGCTGACCCCACACCAACTGCAGATCGGAAAAGTGGTGTGTGACAATGGAAGCAATCTGTTGGCAGCGTTGAGACTAGGCAATTTAACACATGTGCCCTGCATGGCACATGTGTTAAATTTAATAGTCCAACGTTTTGTCTCCAAGTACCCAGGATTCCAGGACGTTCTCACCCAGTCCAGAAAGGTGTCGGCCCATTTCAGACGTTCCTACACAGCCATGGCACGCCTTGCTGACATTCAGCAGCGCTACAACATGCCAGTCAGGCGTTTGATTTCTGACAGCCAGACTCGCTGGAATTCAACGCTCCTTATGTTGGAACGTCTGCTGCAACAACAAAGGGCCGTCAACGAGTACCTTTTTGAACTGGGTGGTAGGACTGGATCTGCACAGCTGGGGATTTTTTTCCCCCGTTACTGGGTGCTTATGCGCGATGCCTGCAGGCTCATGCGACCTTTTGAAGAGGTGACAAATATGGTCAGTCGCACCGAAGGCACCATCAGCGACCTAATACCCTTCGCTTTATTCCTGGAGCGTGCCGTGCGACGAGTGACAGATGAGGCTGTAGACCAGCGTGACGAGGAGCTGGAAGCGCACGATTTCTGGTCGGAATCACCAGAACGAACCCAGGCACCTGCTGCAACGCAGGGAGAGGTGCCAGAAGTGGAGTCAGAGGAGGAAGGTGGCTTTGTGGAGGAGGAGGAGGAGGACCAACAGGAGCAGGCTTCCCAGGGGGTTAGTGGTGACCTTTTGGGGACCCCTGGTCTTGTATGTGGCTGGGGGGAGGAGACCGTGGATGATGCAGTCCTTGATAATGAGGAAGCGGAGATGGATAGCTCTGCATCCAACCTTGTGAGAATGGGGTCTTTCATGCTGTCATGCCTGTTGAAGGACCCCCGTATCAAGAGGCTTAAGGAGAAGGACCTGTACTGGGTCGCAACGCTACTAGACCCTCGGTACAAGCATAAAGTGTCAGAAATGTTACCAACATACCACAAGTCCGAAAAGATGCGGCATTTACAAACCAGCCTGCAAACATGTTGTACAATGCTTTTAAGGGTGATGTCAATTCAGGAACTCATCAACATTCCAGGGGCAGAGGTGCCAGTAATCCTGCCACGAGCACACCTGCAAGGACAAAGCCCTTTGGCCAGTCTGTAACGTCAGACATGCAAATGTTTTTCTGTCCAAGGCAGCGCCACAACCCTTCTGGATCCACCCTCAAAGAACGCCTCGACCGGCAGGTAGCGGACTACCTGGCATTAACTGCAGATATCGACACTCTGAGGAGCGATGAACCCCTGGACTACTGGGTGTGCAGGCTTGATCTGTGGCCAGAGCTGTCACAATTTGCCATGAACCTCTTGTCTTGCCCAGCCTCAAGTGTGCTCTCAGAAAGGACCTTCAGTGCAGCAGGAGGGATTGTAACTGAGAAGAGAACTCGCCTAGGTCACAAAAGTGTCGATTACCTGACCTTTATTAAAATGAATGAGGGGTGGATCTCGGAGGGTTACTGCACGCCGGAAGACTTGTTCTGACTTCTATGCAGCTGTCCTTCTCTTCAAGCCTCATGACTCCACACACAGCTGTCCTTTAGCGTCCTCCTCCTCCCTCCGCCACCATTACAAACTAGGGTGCAAACCCTACTGGTTTAATTTTTTCTGGCCTCTGTGCTTCAGTGGCTGCAACCAAAAAAACTGGGCAAACAATGTCTACAAGGTCAACGTATGGCAAAAAATGACTATTTTCAGCATTTATATGGCATATTTTTTCTGGCAACTGTGCTTCAGTGGCTGCGTCCAAAAAAATGCATATTTTCTGCATTTATATGGCATAATTTTTCTGGCCTCTGTGCTTCAGTGGCTGCAACCAAAAAAATGCATATTTTTCAGCATTTATATGGCATAATTTTTCTGGCCTCTGTGCTTCAGTGGCTGCAACCAAAAAAATTTATATTTTCAGCATTTATATGGCATAATTTTTCTGGCAACTGTGCTTCAGTGGCTGCGACCAAAAAAATGCATATTTTCAGCATTTATATGGCATAATTTTTCTGGCCTCTGTGCTTCAGTGGCTGCAACCAAAAAAATGTATATTTTCAGCATTTATATGGCATAATTTTTCTGGCAACTGTGCTTCAGTGGCTGCGACCAAAAAAATGCATATTTTCTGCATTTATATGGCATAATTTTTCTGGCCTCTGTGCTTCAGTGGCTGCAACCAAAAAAATTTATATTTTCAGCATTTATATGGCATAATTTTTCTGGCCTCTGTGCTTCAGTGGCTGCAACCAAAAAAATGCATATTTTCAGCATTTATATGGCATAATTTTTCTGGCAACTGTGCTTCAGTGGCTGCGACCAAAAAAATTACTATTTTCAGCATTTATATGGCATATTTTTTCTGGCCTCTGTGCTTCAGTGGCTGCGGCCAAAAAAACTGGGCAAACAATGCCTACAAGGTCAACGACGTTGACCTTGTAGGCATTGTTTGCCCAGTTTTTTTGGCCGCAGCCACTGAAGCACAGAGGCCAGAAAAAATATGCCATATAAATGCTGAAAATAGTCATTTTTTGCCATACGTTGACTCAACGTATATGGCAAAAAATTACTATTTTCAGCATTTATATGGCATATTTTTTCTGGCAACTGTGCTTCAGTGGCTGCGACCAAAAAAACTGGGCAAACAATGCCTACAAGGTCAACGTATGGCAAAAAATGACTATTTTCAGCATTTATATGGCATATTTTTTCTGGCAACTGTGCTTCAGTGGCTGCAACCAAAAAAACTGGGCAAACAATGTCTACAAGGTCAACGTATGGCGAAAAATTACTATTTTCAGCATTTATATGGCATATTTTTTATGGCAACTGTGCTTCAGTGGCTGCGTCCAAAAAAACTGGGCAAACAATGCCTACAAGGTCAACGTATGGCAGTTGTTTAAAGAGAACAGTAGATTACTATCCAGCAAAGCTACCTAAGCTAAAATGTCCCTCAAATCCCTGCAGACTTCTGTCCCTCCAATACAGAGCAGTATCAAGCAGATTACTAGCCAGCAAACTTACTATCATCTGTCCCTGAAATCACTAACAGCTCTCCCCCTACACTATCTCTTCCAAGCACACACAGGCAGATTTTTCAGATACATTTTTGCCCTTGATCCCCCTCTGGCATGCCACTGTCCAGGTCGTTGCACCCTTTAAACAACTTTAAAATCATTTTTCTGGCCAGAAATGTCTTTTCTAGATGTTAAAGTTCGCCTTCCCATTGAAGTCTATGGGGTTCGCGAACCATTCGCGAACCGCTCGCATTTTTGCGCAAGTTCGCTAATATGTTCGCGAACTTTTTTTCCGACGTTCGCTACATCCCTAACAGAGACACTCTTGCCTTCCTCATCTTGCATCTCTACAGGTACTGCAACAAGCACCACCCAAGTTGACCTCAAAGAATTACCTCTGTCTATACCCACCAAAGCCAAAATGTATTGCACTGCCATGTCTTTCATCTTAACCATAAGCTGCCATTACAGAACTTTATCCTAACACACTACTTACATTAGAGATCCTACTGGGAGGATGTTAAGGACATTATAGTCATGGTAGCTCACAGATAAAAAAAAAAACATTTTAACTGCCCCTCCGGTAGGGATGCACCAAATCCACTTGGCTGAACCAAATTTGAACCCTAATCTGTATATGCAAACTAGGTTCAGAGAGGGACTTTTTTTTTTAGTCCCTTGTTTGTGTTACAAAGTCACATGATTTTAAGGATTTGGTTCGGCCAGGCACTTGTATTTGACAGAATCTGAATCTTACTGAAAGAGGTTGAATCCCAAACTGAATCCTGGATTTGGTACATCCCTACCATGCAGAGCTGGTCAGTAGGTTATTGTGGTATGAGGAAGAACCAACAGACTGGCTGGTTAAAACCTATTGAAGTCCTGTCCAGACATCTTTAGATCAGGGTCTGGATAGGTTCCTGGGGCCAAACAACTGGATCATGCTTTAAAGGATCATCCTTTCTCTTCCAGAGTAATGCAGAGCCCAGAGTGTAAGATGGACCAGGCTAATATATCTCGGATCTTTGGGCCCACACTGGTTGGATATTCTGTGCCTAATCCAAGCCGTCTGATGATCATGCAGGATACCCCTAGGCAAGCTAAGGTCAAGTCATATGTGTGTTCCAATAATATAATTTCCTGTATTCGGAGCTGTAGTATTACCCCTGCCTAGTGCCATACTAGTGTAACAATCATGTACTTAGCTGTTATGAATGTAACCGTGATGTGCCAGTTACAGTGCATTGAAGACATTTAGCCTTGCAAAAGAACAATGGTTCACATGCTTCTTGGTACACTGAGCTATAAAGTGGACTTTACCCCATGATTTTCTATAACTCCACAGGTGATGTCGCTGCTGCTCTCTATCCCCTGTCTATTCTGGGATCAGTTTCTCTTTACTAATCAAGAAAATACAAACGTAAGCTCAGCAAAACTGGGCCAGGGTGAGGACCCTAGATACAGAAATGAGGTCTGGAACATTTATGCCACCTGTAGGATAGGGGAAGGAGTGCCCAACAGCACAGAATTCTAGTCATCATACTGAACTGTGATGTTTAAGATGTCTATAATTTCATAGGAGTTGTGCTTAGGTAATTTAAACTGTCGATCCACAGACAAAGATATACAGTCGTGTTTAGAAGAATAGCAGTCCAACATCACTAACTTGATCAATCACTGTTTTTGCTACAAATTATATTTCTACATGGCAAATAATTTACTAGTAGGTGGAGTAATAGTAAACCAGCAGAACCAACAACAAACTGAAGTTAAACAGAGCATTGTCTCTATTGCTCTTTGCCTTTGTTTTGTATCAGGCAGAGAGAAACCGCTACAAACACCTCCGCACACAGAGAAATTACTGTTCATGACTTGCTTCTAAAGTTGGTTCATTTTGCACTTCCCTTTGCAGAACGGCTCTTTCATCCCCTGACTTCTCCAGAAATAAACTCTTCATCCTCTGGCCATCTAAAAACCACCCCTTACCTGTAAGTACCCATTGGTTTCCAGCAGGGTTTGGAGTTTACACCTACACTTAAAGGGGAACTAAATCCTAAAAATGAATGTGTCTAGAAATTCCACATTTTATACTGCATATTGAACCGACCTAAAGGTTTAGCATCTCTGTAGTAGTTATACAAAGTCCTTCAAAGTTGTCACAGGAATTTCTCATTTTTAATTATGTTAGGAGTGTCTGTGACACGGACACACTCAGTGGGCTTTGAGCGGCTGTTGAGAAACTAAGCAAAGGGGTTGGTGCAAATAATCAAGCATAAAATGAGGTTTGTCTGTCATGTACAAATAATCTGATTGACTAATCAGTATTGCATTGTGAATTTTATACATATTCAGTATATTGCGCATCCGGTAAGTGACAGTAGTGCAGTGAATCAGCATAAGAGAATATGGGGAGCTACTGGGGCATCTTTGGAGACACAGATCTGTACTGCTAAAGGGCTGTGGCTGCCTTGGGCTGGTAAAAAAGCCCAAAACATAATGTACAACATTTCAGCCCTACTTCTTTAGTTAATGTACAACATTTCAGCCCTACTACTTTGGTTAAGCTTTAGTTCTCCTTTAAAGGAAAACTGTACACACCGAACAATGTGGGTCTCCATAAAAAATATACTGCATAAAACAGCTCATATGTAAAACCCTGCTTAATGTAAATAAACCATTATCATGATATAATATACTTTTTTAGTTGTATGTGCCATTTGTAATCCTAAATAGACACTTGGCATTTTAAAAAGAAGGGCCATCCGCTGGGATGACAGACAGAACTCTGCCTTTTGCTTCAACACTTCTTGATGTTACAGTTAGAGTTGTAGTATTTCTGGTCAGGTGATCGCTGAGGCCATCAAGAAAGGGTGGTTCAAGGCAAGAGATGTAAAAGGGCAATATTTACTAAAATATATACCAGTTTGGTAAGATTCTTTAATATAAATGATCTGTTGCTTAAGTATAATTTTGGATGTATAGTTTTCCTTTAAGCCATACACATATTATTCTTGGTACAGATATGACCTAGACGACATGGATATCAATCAGTTCATTGTATAATGACTAGTGATTGGATATCTTTACTATGTGTTATATGCCTGAATTACTAATATCTTATTCCTCTCTGAGCAGAACACAGTCCTCAAGTAAGAATGCCCAAGAATCTGTTGTTCCATGACCATATAAAAACACGAGGCAGAGTGTTTTTATACAGGTCATGGAACTCCGAGGTTACTTCTAATATCCTCATATTTTCCGACAAGGGGTACATTATTTATTATAATACACACGTTTTAGTGAGTCATGTGACGAAAATTACATCACTATTCACCATTTATAACTGATGACATCACTAGTCACCGTTTATAAGGATATAATTTAGAGGATAGTCATGGCTTTTGTGTATTATATACAAATACATTCTGCACATGGAGCCTAATTTATTTTCATTTGAGTATTTTCAATTATACAGGATTCGGCTAGGATTTAGCCTATTTCAGCATGATTCAGCCAAATCTTCTGCCTGGCCAAACAGAATCCTAATTTGCATATGCAAATTAGGGGCAGGGAGGGAAATTGCATGACTTTTTGTGACAAAACAAGGAAGTAAAAAATGTTTTCCCCTTCCCAAACGGGTTCAGTATTCGGCAGCATCTTTCGCAAAGGATTCGTGGATTCGTGCACCCCTACTATATACACAGACTCCAATGAAACTGCACTTTCCACTGACCAAATGATCATTGATTAAAGTAGTATTCATACTTTGTATTACTAAGCTGACACTAAAGTACCTTTGTTTCTGTGCAGTGGCAGGGAAACAATATAGAATACCTGCCCGTTCTGTTGAATAGCAATCACTATTTTTTTGCAGATGCACTTTTGACAGAGGTATAACTAACATACAGCAGGACCAAGACCAAGAGGGAGACTCGAACAAGGCCTTCTGCTCAAAGAATTTTTTTTTTTTTTTGGGGGGGGGGCCCTTCTACATCACACCACTGACTTCATTAAGCAGGAGAAAATGTGACTCTGACTAATACATTTCTGTGACCTGCAACTCAAAAGTGGGTATGCAAAGTCATGCTGGAAATGTTACAGGCAGCAAAACACTCCAAATTGCCCTGTGCATTGTTCCAAGCATGTGTTTTTGGCTAGTTTTGTACCCATTTAAAATACGCAGATATCATTGCCTCTGAGTATCTAACATTTTTTTAAGATAGAACACCCCAAAAACACGGGAATCTGAGAATCTGGAGATGCCTTTTGTGATGTTTAACTTTAAATTGCAGATCATTTGCAGAATAATCCTACTTGAGTTATTGCACTTTAGCACCCTTGTTACTCTGTGGCACGTAAGGTCATTATGTGCGTATTGCCAGTTTTTCCACCTATAATCAGTCTCTAGCACATTTCCCCTTGAAATTCTTTGCCACGTTCCCTGTTCCACTGATGGCGTGCCTTTCTTCCTGATGAGCCACTTGGGTGCTGAACTCCATGACCGTTGTTTCCAAGCCAATCTCAATAAGGAAATCTCCGCAGACAAATTCCTTTATTGGCTCAGCATGACTGCTCTTAGACATAATTGGGACACAAGCTTTCAAGGCTTCGGGTAGCTCTGGAGTCTTGAGGTTGTTCTGTGGTGGGAAGTCTACTTGTTATGGAGTAACAGGTCAAAAAAAGGCCTGACAACTTCTATTTTAATAAGCCGTTTGAGATCCGCTCACATGAAAGAGATGAGACGCTCAGAAATAGAAACCAGAACAGAATTCTGAATACATCTCTTTGAACTCTAGTAAGCGCACACACTTTCAGTTTTATTTACCTAAAAGACAGTTCATTTGCACAGAGTGACTGGTGCCTATTACACAATACCATTAAGTCTGTACTTTCAGCCAGTCTCGTAGCAAATGGTGCAGCAGATATCCTTCCTTTATCCCTAGCATTGTCACTGAATGCATCAGAGGCTTCTGGAGTGGGACAGGTCCTGCTTTCTGCTGGGGCATACCATATATACACACACCAAATAGAAAATCCTAAAGTTGCTCTGTCCACTACAGAATAATCTGGTTCTTGAAGCTTCTGCTCAACTCTTTGTGTGGGAGGACAATGGAGTTTAATATCACAACCTCAGCAGGAATGGATACATTACATCCTGAAAAGAAAGAGGTGAACAAATCAAAATGGGAGCAGGAGTGTGGGAGGAGTGTGAGTCTGTGTGAACACTTAAGATGGGGGTTGGCTACATGCACATTCTACTATGAATGCATCTATAGCCAAGCAAAGTCTTTCCTTTTTGCTCATGCTATTGCACGACCCTCTAACCGTGCAATTATATTACTGCTTATCATGGGCAATTATGTGCAAGCTAGCTGGGCTGACTGAGCTTCAGTTAAAGGAGAAGGAAAGGCTCTATTTACTTGGGGATACCAAAAGATAGGCACCCTCAAGTGATTGTATATAGTACTTACCTCACATGCCGGACCGGTGTTCCTATCCGCAAAAAAGTGCAATGGTCAGGGGTTATACCAGTGCGATCGGCTTCTTTCTTTGCGTGTAGCCGAACTTTAAAAAATAAGTCTGCTATTTCACTCTACTGCGCATGAGTCTGCCCCAGGAAATTTGAAGAAAGAAGGAGGGAGCCGATTGTTCCGTGGTGCTCGCTGGAAGAACCCCAAGATGGAAGTTTTTTTTTTTTGATAGGAACACCGGCCCGGGGTTTCAGGTAAGTAAATACAATCACTTTCGGCACCTCAATAGGCCTTTCCTTCTCCTTTAAGAGAAGGGAGCACCAGCAAGTTCCCTCTAAAGCCAGTATGACTCTGCCTAAAACAAAATTCTAGGTCTGTTTAGCAGAGCAGAGTTGTAGTGCCCAGACCACGGGCTACCCATGGCAGCTATGTAGCTGCAGTGGTTGTTTAGGCACAGAATTAAGCCAACCATATTACATGTTTATAGTGAGGAAGGAAAGAATAATGCTGCTGCTCATACCTAAAATTGTGATAGAAGGGGTAAGCTTTCCATCCCTGAACAGGGTCTCACTGTCAATTTTGGAATATGGGTCGTTTGGATTGGGGTCACTGGGTGTTCCTTCCACGCGTGCCCATCGCCCAACCATGCTATCCCAGCCAACAATAGTGTTCAGCACGCAGCTGTGGTCCTGTGGGGAAAGCAGAACATTATCACTATTACAAACAGAAAAGGCCTTGTATGCAGCACAAAATGCCAGGCAGAACCCATTTTAGGTTGCTGCTCCATTTAAATGATTACCTGCAGAACTGCTCCATGCAGGATAATGGATTCTCGAATTCGCACTCCGGCCGCAACAGTCACCCCCATACCGATAGATACATTAGGGCCCAACTGCAAGAAGAAGGCAAGGTCATGTTTGCTGGCCAAAGTAATGTTCCTCTATCAATAGACTCTACAATACAAGGCTCTATTAGTGCAATGGAACAGAACTTAACTAGATTTACAGTCAGATCAGAAACCTCCTGATACTAGTGCACCCAAGGAACAGTAGAAATAAAGAAAGAATCCAATATCTGCAATGGGATAAGTCCCAAGAGACATTTTGTAATGGAGCTTATGCAACTTGCCCTGGTTTAACAAATTAAAAGTTGACAAGATGGTGCCCAACCAGCGATGTTGACATGTACTCACCACTGCCGAGGGATCCACATTAGCTGTAGGATGTATATATACGTTGCCTGAGCAAAACACAAGTAAAAACACATTATTTCTCCAAAACTGGGACACAATTTCATTTGATTCCGAGAACAGATGCCAGAGCTTTACCTCTGATAGTTGGACCTCCCTCTTTTGTACTAGCCAGCCGCTCGGGATGGGTTGTGCCATACTGGCTCAAGTAGAGGCGACTGGCATAAATGGCTGATCTGTAGAGAAATTGAAGGGGTAGTAGAAACAACTATATCTCCATTATTCCCAATGGAGCCCCTGCAATCTACTGATCTCTTCATTCTCACCCTGCTGATTTAATCTGGCTCCAGCAACCTTCTGTTTTGTAGACATAGAGCTTTCCGCGTCCAGCGAGGGTGCTGAACACGTCCTGCTCAAGGCGAATAACTTCCATGCGCTGCCAGCTTGAGTTCTCCTCACTGTGAGTGAAGAAAAAGTTCTAAGTGTTTACTGCTATAAAAAGAACCGCCAACATGAAAAACTCATGTCGTTAGCAACCTTAGGTCAGGTCTACAATTCCCAGCATCTGTCTTTTACCTAAGCTTAAGTAGTGATGCTGGGAGTTGTAACAGCCTAAGAAATAATGCTGTCCTAGAGAGTGTGAGGAAAGAGCAGAGGTGGAAAATGCTGCTGTATAGGGTATTAAGGGAAATAAGAGTTCTACCAGAGGTTACATTTTATTTATATATAATATTAAATATACATGTAATTAAGGATGCAGAAACTTCATAATGAGAGATGGATTCTTATAATGATTTCCTGTTACTCCTGTCACATGGCCTTGTTTAAGTGCTGTTACTTTCTTGTTCTAATTTATTCATTGCATACAGAGATCGGCTTTTTCTAGTCAGTGGCCTGTCTAAAACACAGCAGTCTGTTAGATTCTGACCTAAAGCTGGCCATAGACGCAAAGATATAACTATCGTACGATTGCTGTCATGGCCAGAACATTGTCTGATTTGTTCTTTTACTACTTTATTAAATCTGAATGGTTAGTGGCAGATTGGAAGATTACGACGTCCGATTGTTCGGGTAAAATCTGCATGTCTATGGCCATCTTATGTCTGCTAAAACAATGTAGTAGAAGCCAACTCTATTCCAAACAAGACTATTTTACACAATGCTTCTTCATAGGTGTGTTAAAGGGGTTGTTCACCTTTCAGTTAACTTTTGATATGAAGTAGAGAGTGATATTCTGAGACAAGTTACAATCGGATTTAATAATTTGTGGTTTTTGAGTTATTTAGATTTTTAGCCAGCAGCTCTCCAGTTTGCCCTTTCAGCAATCTGGCTGCTAAGGTGCAAATTACTCTAGCAACCATGAACTGGTTTAAAAGAGTGATTGGAATATAAATATAAGGGCCTGAATAGAAAGAGGGGTAATAAAGGGTAGCAATAACAATACATTTGCAGCTTTACAGAGCATTTGTTTTGAAGATGGAATCAGGGATGCCCATTTGAATGCTGGAAAAGGTGAACTGAAGACCAATTGAAAAGTAGCTGAAAATTGGCCTATTTATACATAATCACCCCTTTAATCAGCTGGCTTCTGCTACTTTGTGTCTTCTTATATTGTGTGCCAGTGAGATGCATTTTGGCAGTTTTGGTGTCACATGATTTATGCCACAGACTGCTACTTACCCCCATACAAGCCACAGATTGTATGTTATTTTGAGAACTGTGAAGACAACCACATCACACCAATAGTTGGTGCTTAGGAAAAATAATGAGTTTGTTTTGCATTTATTTTTCCTTCCCTGATCATATAGAACAACTACCTCTGTGCAGGTTAACATCTATGTGCAGCTCCATCACAACTCAGTGGGTCCCCAGAGCCAAACACAGACACTGGGTGGGTGTGTCTTACCGCAGGCACGAAACTATTTAGGAGTTGCGATGCTGCATGTATTTGCTTAGCCTCTGTACATTGACAGTTACATACTAGCACATTAAATGGTTCTGTTCAATTGGCAGCTGTAAAGTATGCCTATGGCCTCATGGTCACTGGCCATTCCGCTATGATTTTAGTTATATCTACTGGTTTTTGCATCCACTGAGTTGAATTGCAGCGAGTGCACATTCTGGTTATACCACTTGCCTCTGTTGGTCCAAAGTGGCACTACCCACTCGAGGTGCCAGAGGCAGATGGACTGCAAACATATCTCACTGCAATGGAAGTTAAAGGTATGACTTAACTGTACTGTCTAAGGTTAAGAATGTGGCAGCTCCACCATGCATAGACCCTATTTAAAATGGTTCTGTGTACACAATAATATATGAAAAATAAACGATAACCCACATTAATGTCTGTATGTCTACTGCAAAGCTCAAACAGCATGTGCCACCAAGCTCACATCTAGGTGCTGTACCCATGCCATGTGCCAGTATCACACAGCACTCACCTGATACAGGAAAACCTGGACCATGCAGGAAGAGGTACAAGGGATATAGAAGCGGAGGAGAGAAAGAAAAAGCATGATTGAAAAAAAAAGTATGATGAAAAGAAAGTATGATGAAAAGAATGTAGAAGACCTGGACAGGGAGAACAGTGGGAAAAGGATAATGTGGGAGAAGGGGACAGATTTGGGGGACTCACAGCTGCAGCTCCTGCTGGTTTTGCTGGAAAACCTCAGCGATGTGCTGGAAGATGGATGGTGAGAAGAGGTAGATCCCGCAGTTAATGATGTCACTAACAAAGGTGCCAGGCTTTTCTACATAATGCAGAACCTAAGGGGATAAATGCACAGCACATATGACTGCTCCATCCTGACCTGCCCTAGGCTTAACTAATATAATACATTTGAAACAACAGTGCCATCTGCTGTTCATTTTGGCCAACTGGCAACAACCGAAAATAAATTTACTGAGTGTTGTGATGTTAATTTGCTCAGAACTGACCAGACAAACATCAAATGACTATTCTGTGCTCATTAAATTAATTTTCTGAGCAGCATCACAAGGGAATTCTTTTCTCAGTTAAATTTATTTTCTACTGACTGTGTAAAGTTAACAGAAATAAACAGCAGGTGTTTCAATCTTACATTCATTTGTTTTGTAGTCTACATTTCCTTTAACTTCTTAAAGGAGAAGGAAAACTTTTTAAATAAAACCCCTCTCAGATGTTCGTCTTAACCTCCTCTCCTGAAACGCTGCCTTATTAACTTTCAAATCGTTACCATTCTCACACATTATTAGTTAAAAAATCCCCGCTATTTAAAAGTTTGCTGTCGCCATATTCTTCTGTGCATGTCACTTCCCTTTCTCCACTGTAATGCTACTGTGCTCTCACCAGAATTTGACCCTACCACGTCGTTTTGTAAATTGAATGCTCTATTCGTACAGACCACTGTCAGACAGACCTGAACGCAGCTGATATATCTGTGTGCACTGCTCCTCCGCTCCCTGATACACTGAGGAGAAAGCAAGTGAGCACAGTAGCTTCAAAACTTATCTTAACTTTGGGGTGTCTCCATGGCAACGGGACAGCAGTAATCCTACTGGTGCTTGAGCTAGAGCAGGTGGGGGCAGAGAGGTCTGCAAAGACTTTCAAGTCATGTGACATCTCTACTCTGGGCAAAGCTTTGGAAGTTGTGCGCATGTGCAGGGTCCTCAGAAACGAACTGTGCGTGTGTGTGCCCTGAATAGAAGAATTTATGGACGGCAGCAGAGGTATACTTTGCAACAGTTTAAAGCTTATTTTAAAATCGATTCCACCTTCAGAATAACTGACTAATTGTTAGAAAAAATTACTGATGGTATGTATATGTACATTTTATGGGCAATGATTGGAACATTATTTTTAGCCTTTCCTTCTCCTTTAAGTCTACAAAAAAAAAGTCTGCTTTGCACTCACAGCTGCCTTAATGCAGGCCAATCCACAGTGAAACAAGATGCAGCAGACAAGACAATTTTTGGGGAGCTCTGAGCAAGATGTCAGATCCACTCTGTTGACCAACCCAATAAGGGGCACACATTGTGAGGGGTGGCTGAAGAAAAATGAAGAATGTACGTGGTGGACTGAAAGGAAATTGGATGGAAAGCAGAAGGAAAAATATGCAAGATGTCCTCCTACACAGAGGGATGTATAGTAAATAAAGGGGTGTTAAAGTATATGCTCTACGTGATTGGCTCATAAGTAACATCAGACAAGCCATCAACCAACCAAGACTGAAGTTAAGAACAGTTTACTTTGTCTGACTAACTATGGAGGGACATAGGGACAATCACTCTACCGTGGCAAGGAGAAAAGAGTGGATCTAGGTGTACACACAGGAAAAGACAGATATGGAAGGAGAGAAGAAAGAAGCACAGGCAAAGGAAAAGTTAAGGCAGAAGCTTTAATAAAGGGGTAAGTAAACTACTCAACCTGAGATTTCAGCTAAACATGACTTGTGTCATTAGATGGATAATCATCCACTCCGGGCATTTTAGCACCTTATCTTATGTTATCCACTTAAAGGGAAGAACTTTGGTGAAAAAATATCCAGGACTGGATCATTATCCCCCTAATGGCATGTAGTTAAGGGACATTCCTTCTCAGTGGTGGTAACAACCAAGGAGGTTGATGCAGATGCTTTCCTTACCTCTTGTGTATCCCTATTTGCCACGATGCAGCCATAATTCAGTGACTGTGTGCGATTGGCCTGTGGAAATAATAAGTGTTATATATACGGCTCCCATACACATTACAGTCGCATGTACTGTTTTTTTTTTTTTATAATTCAGAAGTACTTATATATTCACAAGTCCAACTGGAGTTGGTTTATTTGGCCTTGCTATGTGATTATATAAGCAAGGAAAAAAAGCCCTTGGCTGGGCGTGCTTATTGTCTAAGGGTTACTTTATGTTTAAAACAAAATTGGGCAGCTTGCAGCATTCCAGATGATCTGAACTCCCAGCATTTCCTGATCAAAAGTTTGTTTAATTCGCAGTTGTAAATGTTTTTTGTTGGGAGTAGCAACATATGGGTCTTCCCAAGATTATAACTTATTTATTAATAAAGAAATTGCAGGGTATTCACATTAAACATAAAACATTAACAGCTCAGTACAGACCCAGCTAGTTATAGTGGACAGAACCTTGTCTGCCACTTACTGTGGTTCCTAAGATGACGTAGCTTTGTGAGCCTCCATGTTGCTTGTGGAAGTCCAGCATGGGGACAAGAGGGAACTCAGAGCAGACATCTGCATTCATGACAAAAAAAGCCTGTGGCCCACCAGAGAGAATCTGATCCCGGAAGTGGTAAATCCCACCTCCAGTGCCGAGGGCAGAATACTCCTGCAGGTACCTACAAAAGAAGGAAAAATGTGGCATCTCAGTATTAAATCACAAACCCCTCAATGGGCAATATAATATTCTTTTTCAGCTGACTGTAGGCAGTTGGCCAAAATTAAAAAGCAGGTGGTGATGTTGTTTCAAATTCATTCAAGAGCTGTAAAAACTGCTAATAGTTTGAAAACTAAAATAAAAATTATGTAAATTGCTTAGCACTCTGACCAATTTTACATTCATTTGTTTTGTGGTTCTTTTCTTTTAAGCAACAGATAACTATGCATTGCAGAAGAGAAATACAGAGAGAATTACAGTATAGTATATGCTAACCTATGGCTGATTTGCCATAATCTCAAACATTGCTCACCTAATGGCTACTTTGAATTCCTGCTGGGCTTTGAGAAGGAAGCTGTTCAGAGCCTCATTCGGTTGATAGAATCCAATCAGTAAAATCTCCTTTAGATTGGGAACCTGGAAGTATATCATAGCAATCATTTTCCTCGTTTAAGGGCACTACTGTAAATAGGTACTGGCTGTTCATTCACTGATATGTGTAGCACTAATCAGCAGTGACCAACCAGGTGACCCCCTGTGCAATACTGGCTCTGAAAATTAATGCTAGAGCCCCAGATTCTATATGGCTAATGAGTAAAAGTCCTGTACAGTTCAAGCAGGTATGTGATACACAAGGATAGTTTTGAGCCCTGGTTAGTCACTGGCCCTCACAGATTGCATGCCACAGACACACGATCAGCATCTGACCATTACCTAGTCACTTTCAGACATGTAGTGCCATGTTAGCCTATCACAAGCCCCTTAGTGAAAGTTATATACATGGCAGATCAGAACGTTGGCTTTACCTTGCTGCAGGCTTCAATGTGATGCTGGACCATAGGCACCCCTGCAACTGGAAATAGAGGCTTTGGCACCTCAAAGGACAAAGGGCGGAACCTGGTACCTAGGACAGGTAAACAATACATCAATTAATATGACTGTATTTAGGGACTCCATGGGATAACCTTAAGGATATGACATTTGGCAAAAAATGAAATCAGTAGCACAACTACATCTTCCATGATTCCCTATGCAACACAGCTAAGTATCCTCTTAGAAGCCACACAGTACTTCACTAAGCACGACTGTGGCACAATTGATTAACAGCTGGTCCTCTGAATGAAGCTTCAGTGCATAATGTTGAAGGCCCGGATCATTACTGGTAGAGAGATTCTGACACTTCAGATTGGCGCAGTAATTTCAGTATATAAAATACAGCATATCTACTTCTCAATTAACACTCTGTTTGCTTACCTCGCTAGCAGAGTCTAGTGCCAGTATATCTATCCGCAGGAGATGAAAACAAAAGTCCCAGACCAGGTCTTCCATACTCACCCTTTTGGGGGCCACCAATCAGGATGACAGCTTTCAGCATCTCTGTAGCGATTCTAAATGAGAAATAATAGTAATTATTAAATGTACAGGCTATGGAGATCCCATCTATACCCCTTTTTTAATCCCACCTTGTACATGGAATGGCCCATTAATTATATACAGTAACCAACAATCCTGCTACTTTAACTGTGCTCCATAACACATCAAGTGTGTAGCAATCAAAGCTTACAGAGTACTCAATTATTCATATGCAGTAACCAGATATTCTCATTCACACACCTGCCATAGGGCTAATTACATTATATAGTCGCAGTATTATGGAAAATTCATCCAATTAAACATACCCTGTACAGAGGATACCCTACACATGAAGCCCATTCTTCTATACGTATAGTAGTGATCACTTCCCATTAAATACCCCTTTACAGGCGATAGCTCATAATATAAATGTAGTGACCAGGGATTTCCCCATCTCATGGACAGCAAACGGGTATAAGAAAGCTAGAGATATAATAAATAGAGGTTGGGCTGCAGTGACTATAAAAATGATATAAAAAGCCCTTCTAGTTGGGAACCTCCAGGATCTGGTAAACTTACCATGTAATAGATACCCCTTATAAACACATACTCTGGCAGCTCCCTGCTATAGTGCATCTGTATTTGGGTATCTTCATACACACACACTCTTTCGCATTAAATACCACCATTATAGGTCCTCCCACTAGCCCTGTCCCACTTGCACTCATACAGCGCCAGTACATCACTCACATTTCAGAAAGTCACACAACTGTATGTGCCAGGAATGCACTAATCTGTCTTTCCCTGCCTCACTTCCGTGTTAGTGTCTCCGACTGTCCTGTCATCAGGCGCAGGGAATGCCGGGAAGTGCTGTCAGCGCGTATGTTCCAGCTTATCTGATCCAGCGATCTGATTGGCTAGATCGTACCAGGTGCCAGACACGTTCGAGCTAGCTGCGCGGTTTCCATGGTAACGGAAGAATTACATACGTTCTTATAGAAAGATGGGTAGACAGATGTATAGGGTGAATGCAGTTGCTTAGTTTACGCTAAGGCTTTCCGTACTGTAAGGAAATGGAGGAAGACTTTGGATAGATAAATACTAAGACAAATTCTCAGTGAAGTGAAATATATATATATATATATATATATATATATATATATATATATATATATATATATATATACACCAAACAAAGGAAGGTTGTGCTCACCACTATTTTTAAAACCATTAGGCGGGGGTGCAATGAGGCTGTGACCACAGAATACATATAGTCAAACACAAGAGTCCTCTGCACTCAACCCATTATCAATATATTTAAGACAGCGACATTTTGTGCATACTGCTACTAAAAAATGCCTTACCCTTTAAACAAAACAGGGATTGTTTGTCCATATATTGCAATATATTTAAGCTGGCCAAATACGTCAAAGTCATCCCATATCTGGCCAGTCCTACGCTTAATTTTCATCTGATTCATGGGATGACTTTGACGTAGTTGGCCAGCTTAAATATATTGCAATATATGGACAAACAATCCCTGTTTTGTTTAAAGGGTAAGGCATTTTTTAGTAGCAGTATGCACAAAATGTCGCTGTCTTAAATATATTGATAATGGGTTGAGTGCAGAGGACTCTTGTGTTTGACTATATGTATTTTGTGGTCACAGCCTCATTGCACCCCGCCTAATGGTTTTAAAAAATAGTGGTGAGCACAACCTTCCTTTGTTTGTTATAGTTTATACAGGAGCAGTGACCAGCTCCATGTTGTAGCCCCCACCCTTCCCAGCTATAGTTAGGTGATCCCACTGGTGTCTAATAAAAGGGCAGCCAAGTATGGAGGTTTACTTTGAAAGCAGCTAGTAAGTTGCAGGTAAAACCTAGTCCCTTTGTTTAATGAAGCAATAGAATTCTTAATGAATCAGATGAAAATTAAGCGTAGGACTGGCCAGATATGGGATGACTTTGACGTAGTTGGCCAGCTTAAATATATTGCAATATATGGACAAACAATCCCTGTTTTGTTTAAAGGGTAAGGCATTTTTTAGTAGCAGTATGCACAAAATGTCGCTGTCTTAAATATATTGATAATGGGTTGAGTGCAGAGGACTCTTGTGTTTGACTATATATATATATATATATATATATATATATATATATATATATATATATATATATATATATATATATATATATATTGGAAGGGCAGAATGCAAGTGGGTGTGTAGCAGTGTACTGTCTGTGCACCAGGCAACTTTGCTTTACACCTCCCTGGAGCCATTAATTATCAAAACAATTTAAAAAAGCAGCTTGGTCCCCATGTATAAATGAGGAGAACGTTTCTTGTATGCTTGTATTTACATTTTATATTTATATAGTGCTACTTATCTACGCAGCACTCTACTGCAGAACAATAAATTAATAGAACAAATTGGGTCATTAAATAATAGTAAATACAAAGAACAGTTACAATAAAGACTGTGACAAATGTCAAAGAGGAGTTTGGTCTCTGTCTTTAAGAGCTTCTTAATAGGAGGGTACAGACACAAATCGGTCGGACGATATTAAGTGCTGCAGGGAACAGTGGGTGACACTGCAATATAAGTGCCCATTTCCAGTTCAGGTATTATGTGAATGCTCCATGAGGTAGTTTTGAATTCAGTTCTGAAGAGACGAAGGGTGGATTCAGGGATGGAATTCCAAATGTAAGGCTTTCAAAATAAACATCCACACACATGACTTAACTCTGTTGCAGTTGTTGTAAGCCTCTCACACCCTGATCCACTGTAGAAAGTCCACATGCAACAGAATACATAGTGGCAAACAAAACATAGTTTCAACAGGGAATTACATCCCTTCCATTAAAACTATTATATAATAAATATATATATATATATATATATATATATATATAAAACTATTATATTATTATGAATTATATAGTTCAAACAGTGTGTTGCATGCACGTTTCATTGGGTCCTGCCTTCCTTCCTTCCTTCCTCAGATGAAGATGGGGAAATATTCCCCTAAAGGTTGTGCGTAACACACACTTTGCACAGTATAATTCATTTATAGAACAGATTTAGTTCCCCATTGAAATACGGGTGTAGTTGCCTCCATTCTGTTGTATTCCAAATGTAAAGAGTACTGCAGTAGTAGTGGGGGCTGTTGTTGTCTGAAGATGTGCATCTCTGTGTGTCATTAGGTGTATTTTGTAATGGAAATGAGTTTTTAACCAATAGAATGATCTCTTCTAATAGAAACTCTGCACACTTACAAGAGTGGAATAGACATATATTTCTGGGTCCCACAGCAAATAATTTTTAGGCAACACCAAACTGCTAAATCTGGGAAAAAAAACATGGCTTGCTCTGAAAGGGACAACAACAAAACAGTGTAATTTCTGGGAAAATGTAAAATCTGGTTTCTACTGTATAACAATATTTGTATTGTGGAGCCTAATCCCAGTCAAATGCTCAGAAAAAACATGGCTGTTATGAGTCCACTCCTGAGCCAATATCCGAGGCAGGCATTCCTGAACTAGTAGCCCCTTTTTACTAACAGAGGCTCTGGTAACCCATAGCAACCAGTTAACAGTCTTGCTTAGTCTACTGCAAATTAGACAAAGAAAGCAAATGAATGATTGGTCACCAGGGGTTACCATGTTGGAACACAAATGACATCTATGTTGTTAGTAAATAAACCCAAATCTCTCATGAACATCAGGGCTGAATAGCCTGAATATCAGGATATTTCCAATAGAAAGAGTACAGCCCTAAAACTTTTTGCTAGTAACTCGGTTATTTGCAGATTTATCCCTGAAGGTCATTGGGCAATGGCTGGGAGCTGTAGGGTTTCATGTTGGGAATGAAGCAGAACATTTCTGGAGTGACGTTTATTTACTGTTAGACCCCACTTGGGTTAATTTCATACATTGCAACATACCAGAATGGAGCACCTGTCATTGCATGTGGTGCTGGCAGGGCATTAGTCAGTTTGCTAGAGTATGCCCATGTCCTGCTATGTTCTGCAACTCCAGTACATAGCAAAGGCATGTACTAACAGCACCACATCCATATGTACCCCTGTATTTATTTTAAGCCTCTAACGCCCATATATAATAAAATGCCCTAAGTTTGCCCTGGATCAGTAACCCATAGCAACCAATAAGATGCATGCTTTTAAACAGGTGACCTGTAAATGCAACCTGCTGATTGGTTGCTATTAGTTACTGTTCCTGGGCAAACTTAGTGACTTTTATTACATAAACCCATTATTGTCTTACTCTGTCCTGTGCTCCATTAGACCACAGTTTACCTGGGCCAAATCCCAGTGGCCATTGTGCCCTAGGCAGGCCCGGATTTGTGGAGAGGGCACCAAGGCCCAGGCCTAGGGTGGTAGCATTTTAGGGGGTGGCATGCTGCCCAACCACACCCACACTGGGTCAGAAATACTGGGGATGTGCAAGAGATACAGTCGTTTTTTACATTTCCAGTGTGGCAATCCCCATTTTCCCGAATAAAAGGGAGGGGACAGGGGAGATGAACGTCAGCGTGCCTAGGGGTGCCCGATATTTAAATCCAGCCCTAGGCAAGGTTCTAACTCACTTGCCACCATCACCTTACTTCACTCCTATATGCACCTTCACTGGCAGCACAAATGGACAATTCATTAAAAAAAGACAGCAGAAGAATATGCGTAGGATTCTAGCACCCCACCAACACCAAGTTGCACCCTATGCATATGCTTGTGCAGCCTATCCATAGTTTAATCTCTGAACACAAGGGATTTCTGTATTATCCGATAAGGGCATCAATCTCAACCTAATTAGGATTTAGGCTGTCTGTTATGTTTTGGGTAGCCGAGGATGAGTAGAGTATAACAGTGCTTTGTCAGCAGAGTCTCATGCAGCCATTATACAACAGTAACTTTCACTTTCACTTTTAAGCTACCAGGAAGTATGCACAGTATAAGTATGAGCACAGTGACATCTACAGTCCATTTGCATAAACGCCACACTGTCACCATATCCACTGTTTTTGGCCCTACAGGAGGCCAGTCTGATGGTTGCAGAAACTCTGCTCAAAGCTGTACACTTCCACACACATATAAAGGCACCATTGCACATAATTATGGTGCATACAAATAATGTCAGTGAACGAACAAGTTGGTGCTTCTTTAGCCCAGCACTATTTTTTAAAAGTGCACAAAAAGAGGGTTTTTTTCATACAAAGCTTGAAGGGATTTAGAGGGACTATAGAGTACAGCAAAGATGTTAGATGGGGGGGGCAGGGGAAAGCAGAAGATTGCTTGAAGGAGTAGTCATTAACTGTTAACTCTTTAAGCATTATAAGTCAGCCTCATAGAGTCCCCAGCAACCAGAATGCTGTATAATTAGAGCTTGGTTGTTTTTTATTAATAATTTATTATTGCTTACCAATCTATTTAGGTCAATGATGTACAGGCACCAACTGTTTTCATGCTGCAAGAGCAATATAGCAACAAAACACCATTTTATTTATTATATGTGATTTGCCATCTTCTATGGTATTTGTACCTATAAAACACTGTGCAAAATCTCTTACCCAGGATGATACATAGGTCCCCACAATTGCAACAGTGGTGAGTTTACTTGCAGAAGAATGGGCGCTTTGTCATAAATTGGCCAGAACCCGTGGGCCACTTCTGTGCCACTGCAGGGCTGTAACTATAGAGGATGTACAGTATACCCTGTGACTCCTGGGGGCAGTGGGGCACTGACTAATAAACAGTACACTGTATGTTTATGAAGAACATCTAATTGATTTAGAAGGGCTGTACAATAATTTTACTGTAGGGCCCACTAACTTCCAGTTACACAGCTGTGGATAAATAAGAGCCTAGAGACCCTGTAATTTCCACTTGGACAGAGTGGTGCACTATGTGCCAAACTAACCACACACTGGGGCACAACTACAGGCATGGATAGTAACAGTCGCTAAAGATAAATGATCCCTATTTCCAATATGTCTAGTTTATAGTAGGTGCTGACAACCAAATTCTTTCTCTGTAATGCTGAAACACCAGGACATTTCTAGGGAGAGTAAGAGAATCAAAACCAGGGACTTAAGGGCCACTGGCAACAATATTACCTGAATTATTACTTTCAGAATTAAAGTAGAAAATTATATTGTGTTTTCCCATAATGCCCCATCCTTCACTTATTTCCCTCCTTTCTGTGTCATTTCCCCACATAATTCCCTGCTTTTCCCTCCCGGCTCTCCTTGTTTACCACTTCTCTCCATTCTATATTGTGCCTCCCAACTCCCTGTCCTGGGGGTCCCATTGTCCTTGGATACAGTTGTGTTGTGCTGAGTGGATTGTGTTACACACAGGGAAGGGTATGTGTTATGGAGACAGGGGGAAGTGACAGTTGTACAGCCCCAGGCTCCCTCCTCTCCCTCCGGTTACTAAGGACTCTCTGACTCCTATATAATGGGGCACAGGGAAGGCAGGTGAGCTCAGAACTCCAATATCCCAGCACATAACTTATTGGAACCAGGAGACTATCAGACAACAACATGGTGAGTGTGGGACTGGGACTCTCTTCCCCCTTGGGATATTATTGCAAGTTAGGGGTAATGTGTTTTCATATAATTGGCAGCAAGAAATAACTCTGCCACCTGTTGTGTACCTGCTATGTATTCTGTGCACTCCTACTCTGTGCCATCTATTCTCTGTGTGCTGCAAGTCTATGTTACAAGTAGGGGTTCAACGTGGCTGGTAAAAATGAATATAGGAAGGCCAGCATTTTTTTTCCAGAAAAGATGGCAAACATAACCACAAGATCATGAATGCTGTTTAGCCCTCTCAATGTTCATATTTATACTCTTATCTGGGGGGTGGGGCCAAGGGTGAAGATAACTTTATTGTCCAATTTTTTTAAACGAGAAGGACTGTCTAACCTATGGCCCTTCTTGTGACAATGAAGAACTGTCTCCAGCCTCCTTTCTTCATATAAAGGGCAAATAGACTGTCGGTGTAAAATAAATCACTGTATTTCCAACCAAACGTTATCCACCCTTCCCTTGCATACATACTGTATGTTGACCTATTCTCAACTAGAATGCAATTTGGGATAGGGAGACTTTATTTATTATTCTTTAATACATTTGATTCACTCATCTTATTTTTTCTGTTACATTCACTAAATTTGCAACTTGGCATGTTTACCAATGGCATAAATAAAATGATTCATAGATTGAGCTCAAGCCCCTTTTTCAATCCAGGTTGAAACTGTTGTACTAGCTTCTTACCCTTATATCTTTGTGATTTCCTACCACAGAGGGAGTGCATCTCAGTCCATGTGGGGCAGGCAGGAGTGCAGATTGGCAATGCATGCTGGGAGCTGTATTGCCTGGAACATGGGATCCAACCAGATGGTCAGATGCCCAGTGACAAAACCATTGGTGGAGGGGATGATTCCTTCAACACCTTCTTCAGTGAGACAGGAGCTGGGAAGCATGTCCCCCGTGCTGTGTTTGTGGATCTGGAGCCAACTGTGATTGGTGAGTTTTACTGTACTGGTTTCTGTATCGCCATCAAAATGGAGATTTGATAAAATAGGTGTTTTGGATAACAAGCTTCCCATAGCCATACTCAAAGAGTTATGCTCTTCGTACTAGCCATGCTCATTTGAGTGTTACATTCTAACCAATATAAACTTGCCCTACAGATGAGGTTCGGACAGGCACCTACCGCCAGCTTTTCCACCCTGAGCAACTCATCACAGGCAAAGAAGATGCAGCCAATAACTACGCCCGTGGGCATTACACCATCGGCAAGGAGATAATTGACCTAGTCCTGGACAGAATCCGCAAGCTGGTAAGTTTAAATGGATCTGACTGGTCTGGCAACATTTTACCACAGCCCCACCAGATTTAAATTACAGTATTTCAAGTTTCATATTTTAGTATAACACAGGCTGTGTTTCAATCCCAAGGCAGATCAGTGCACTGGACTCCAGGGTTTCCTCATCTTCCACAGCTTTGGGGGTGGCACTGGCTCTGGATTCACCTCCCTGCTGATGGAACGTCTCTCTGTTGACTATGGCAAGAAGTCCAAGCTGGAATTTTCCATCTATCCAGCTCCTCAAATCTCTACTGCTGTGGTGGAACCCTATAATGCTATCCTCACCACCCACACAACCCTGGAACATTCTGACTGTGCCTTCATGGTGGATAATGAAGCCATTTATGACATTTGCAGAAGGAACCTGGACATTGAACGTCCAACCTACACAAATTTGAACCGTCTGATTGGCCAGATTGTGTCATCTATCACAGCTTCCCTCAGATTTGATGGAGCTCTGAATGTGGACCTGACTGAGTTCCAAACTAATTTGGTGCCCTACCCCCGTATCCATTTCCCACTGGCCACCTATGCCCCTGTTATCTCTGCAGAGAAAGCTTATCATGAGCAGCTCTCTGTAGCTGAGATCACCAATGCATGCTTTGAGCCAGCCAATCAGATGGTGAAATGTGACCCCCGTCATGGTAAATACATGGCTTGTTGCCTGCTGTACCGTGGTGATGTGGTGCCCAAAGATGTCAATGCTGCTATTGCCACAGTGAAAACCAAGCGCACTATCCAGTTTGTTGACTGGTGCCCAACTGGTTTCAAGGTTGGTATCAACTACCAGCCACCAACTGTGGTTCCTGGTGGGGATCTGGCCAAGGTACAGCGTGCTGTGTGCATGTTGAGCAACACCACCGCCATTGCCGAGGCCTGGGCTCGCCTGGATCACAAGTTTGACCTTATGTATGCCAAGCGTGCCTTTGTGCACTGGTATGTAGGGGAGGGCATGGAAGAAGGGGAGTTCTCTGAGGCCCGTGAAGATATGGCTGCCCTGGAGAAGGATTATGAAGAAGTCGGCACTGACAGTGTAGAGGGAGAGGGAGAAGGAGAAGAGGGAGAAGAGTACTAAAAGCATCTCCTAATTGGAAATGAATTCCATATTCCTGAGAAATCTTTTAATAAATAAATCATTTCAAACCTTGTCTTTAAAACAGAACATTTTATTTCTCTTTCATTGAATCCTGACATTGCCAGTGTGCCAACAGGGCCTCACTGCTTTGTGGTACTGCAAAAAATCTTCTGTAAAAATAAGGGTCTTAGCTGAGTGCCCAGGGTACCCCTGGAACTTTAACCAGGTGACTGTTATCCCAATGTTTTATATATCTGTAACCTTGTAATGGTTACATAAGGGGCCCAGCCTGAAAGTCAGTTAGGGTGAGATTTGGACTGAATGCTTATTTGTGTCCTGGGAATTATAAGGTGACCCCAACGTTTCTGTATATCTGTTATCTTGTTACAGTGCTTATATGTGCCATGGGTACCCCTGGAACTAAAGCAGGGTGACTATGTTTCTATTATATTTATATATCTGTTCCCAATATTTATATATCTGTAGCGTTATGAGCTAGGGGGCAGGGTTGTATTTAGGTCCAGTATCACCAACGTATAGGTGCTTGAAGTCACTTCTGTCCCACATCAATTCCAGCTTGCACTGCACCAAGGCCTGTACCCCACACCTCCACCAGCGGATTTATGCAGTTAGTGTCCCACAGTGGCTGGGGGGGATTTACATTTTATTATAATGTATCTAAGTATATAGGTACCCAAAGCCAGCCCCCAAAAGCTTAGGCCTTTTGCACAGTCCCTAGGGTGCCTATATAAAAATACAGCCCTGCTAAGAGGGCCCAGTTAGGGTGAGCTTTGGGGTTTGTTCTTATTTGTGCCCTGGGTACCCCTGAAATTATAACCAGGTGATGCCTCTATATATCTGTAGCCTTGTTATGAGCTGAAGGCCTGAAAAAAAACTACTCTATATATTGATGTTTCTGATACTGCTGGATTCCATTTCTATTTTAGAAGGCCTAACAAAGTATTAGGACTACAGTGCAGCAGGACCAGGCAGTGAACATTAATGGACATATCTCTGTATAAGCTATGTTTATTGGTTATCCCTTTTTGTTCTGGTTGTTCCCATTACTGTACTGTCAAACTCAATAAAGTGAGGCCATGCAATTTGAGGCTGTGTGTAAGGCCATTCAAACAGCACAAATAATGGGTCAGTAACACATTTCATAGAAACTAGGGGAAGAAAGAGGA
This sequence comes from Xenopus laevis, assembly GCF_017654675.1. Lineage (NCBI taxonomy): Eukaryota > Metazoa > Chordata > Amphibia > Anura > Pipidae > Xenopus > Xenopus laevis. The sequence continues at coordinate 53,613,298 of NC_054388.1, read as the reverse complement.
AATTAATTTTACATTATTTCTTATAATTAACAACTACAAATCCAAATATAATGGCCCTTACTAGTTTGCTAGTTCCCTCCCTACCCTACCACGTGAAGCCTCACCATTTGACCCCATAACAACCCCAATTTTTATTCTTATATGTTTTTTATGTTTATTATTTCAAGTCAACAGGACAGGGATTTGTCAGTAATACTAATTTTACAACATTATTGTTAGTGCTTATAACATATAAGCACTGCACTTCCTAAAATTGATTAGTATAGCTTTCAATTCTACTCCATATTATACACCAAGTCAGCCATTGTTGGTTTTAATTCAGTCAAAGTGAAAATTTTACACATTTGTGGGTCAACTGTCTGGCTGTCCTTAAATCTGCCTTTAGAGGTCAAGGAAACCCTGTTTCACTAAATATACCAATATGTTGCACTGTCAGGCATCACATGTGCAAGTACAGTAGATGCCCATCAACAGAACAATGGAAAGGTAACATCTGCATTGCTAAAAATAATCCCCTGCCCCTAATACCTAGTGGAAGCACATGACCTAGTGGAAGCACATGACCAAGCAAAATTACCTAAGATGGCTGCCTACACTAGAGTCCTGAACGTGTCATGTTGGACAGACCCATGCCCAACCCAGACCCGCTAGGCAAGAGCCAATCCCAGACCCACTGGCCCTCTATAAATCCCCCCTCCTCCTGCTCCTGAAACCTACCTGCAGTGCCCTAATTTAAGGCCCGACCGGGACCCTCGAAAACTATAAGTGACGTCACTGGTGGCCATAAGTGACATCACTCGGTATTTTGTGTCAGAAAGATATACTGCTGGGAACAGATAGAAGTTGTGTATCTGACCTTGAAATGTATCAGACACTGTCAGTAGTGTATTGTATCACAGCATATTGTATCCGTACCGACCCAACCAATCTCTGACGTTACAAAAAGGGGTGGAGCAGGGCAGATATGAGCCTATAAAAAGAGGCTATCATAGGCAGAAGCTGACAGTGTAACGTTGTCGCCTGTGATCAGGCAATCTTCTGCAGAAGTTGACCTAAATCCGCCCGACTTGCGAGTTTCAGGCCACGTCACTAGACTGCAGGTCAACTCTATCTTTACTCACCTTCTCCTTACATACTATCATCAATTCTTCCTTCCATTTATCCTCTTTGTTTTAATATGTACAGTAAATAGTGAATGGGCCTAGTACAGGCATATAAGGCAAATAATTGGTGAAGTAGGAAGGCCCATCCACACCTGGACCCATTGGGGGTTTTGCTGGTATACCAGGGGCCAATTGGACACAGGTACTAATTCATATATGTCACCAGTTATATCCCATCCATACAGTGAAACAGTAGCATCTACTGTCAGAATTCTTGCTTAAATTTACAGTACCATGAGATGCCATATGAAAGCAGCAAAAAGAAATCTACCCTTCAGGTCTGCAAAATGTTCATTGGGTTCATTACAGTGTATGTACTCTCTGAAAAGTTTTTTGAAAGTTTTATTTCCAAAATGGCAATTTTCCTGTGCTGGCAATTTTGCAGATACAGCCACTGGCATAACCCAAAGTCCATATAGCAATCTATTTGTTTTAGAACCTTTTAAATATAAGAATTAGTGATGCTTAGTGATACTAATACTGTAAATGGTTCATACTTTATATTTAAACCATGAGATATGAGCAATGATCTGCATTTTCTGCAACAGAAATTGTATTCTGCTTGCAGCAAACACCCAGATAAGTGTAAGAAAAGAGAGAAACAATCTGGTTTGATTTATGGGGTCGTGCGTCTTTTTGTAATTTTATTTGTAGTTTTTTCCACACCAAAAATAAAGGGGGGGGGGTAGACAAACACAAAGAAAGCAACACATAGGTGAATAAATACAAATCTACTTAGAATGAAAGAATAAATAAACCACTCAAGAGCAGCTCAGGGGAGAGGCCCCCACCAAATGTACAAAGTCAGAGAAGGGAGCGTTCAAGTAAGTTTGATCCCCCTCCAGAGCTGATTCATTTAGCCCTTTTACCCCTGGATGTGCAGAGCCTCCTACTCTCCAGTGGGTACATCTTGTTTCAACTCTTGGTACCTGGCAGAACAATGTCCAGCACATTGTGCTGACCAATAATATTTCCCATTAACATACACCTTTACCCATATTATTCCCTGCTTGTCTATAACACTGTCTTAAACGCACCCCAACATACATATGCTCTTTCTCAATAATACATCTTTACTGTGTACTAGTCTTTCCTTCTCTTTACTGTGAGCGTCATGGCTGTGTACAATGAAAATAATCACATTATCTGGTGGTTTCACCCCTGCATTGCAAAAGTGCCTTATAGGCCATGCTTTCTCAGGTGCCATATAAATCTCAAATGCCAAGTTACAAATTAAGCAAAGAAAGAGAAAGCATTGGAGGCAAGGAAAAGCAAAAGCCACTTCCATAAGCTCCACTGTATATTAATTTTACGTTTTGTGAGACAAAATTTGTGCCCATTTCCGTGCCAATATTTGCTATACAGTAGAAATGCAGCTCTAAACTCCAATGTTTGATGCACAACGACTCAGCTCACCCCTTTTGTTCCAAGTTCCATACAGTAACTTTCAGTATCTTTAGATCTTAGTTATTCTGTAGCTCCACTATCTAACAACTTTTTTAGGAGCTTGGAGAATTAAGTTTTTCTCTAGTAACTCATCCTTTAAGTGCCAAGAGGAGACATCAGTACAACTCAGAATGTTTCCTCTAGAACTCAAAGGATGAGAAATAAGGTGCTTAGGCTGATATGTCAACACTTTGTATTTAGTATTCAAAGTTGTCATGAGACCATTTATACGCCAGTATTTCATAAAGCAAGACATGGCAATTATGAAACCATTCCTAGGAAGGAATTATATGGCTGTTAGTAAACGACCATTAAGCCTTTTTTCCAGGCAAAGCCTTTACAAAACCATTCCTGAGCCAGTATCTCAGGTTGGAACAAACACGGCTATTATGAAGCCACCCCTGACTCAATATCTCGGGTAGGAGCAACATGGCTGTTTTCAAACCATTCCTGAGCCAATATCATAGGTAAGAGCAACATGGCTATTTCAAAATCACTCCTGAGCCAATATCTCATGCAGGAACAATATGGCTGTTACAAAGCAATTTATGAGCCAATATCTCATGTAGGAACAACTTGACTGTTATAAAGCCATTCCAAAACCAGTATTTTAGGTAGTGACAGCATGGCTGAAATTATTTCATATAGGAAGACACAGCCTTCATGAAACCATTCCTGAGCTAATTTCTCAAGTAGAACTGGACGTAGCATGACTGCCCTGACCATTCTTTATTTGTTAAGCAACCTAGGGAAGTTTTATTTGCCTAAATACATAAGAAAAACACCTTAGTTAAACATTTGCCCAACTAAAATTTAAGACCACTTGCTGTGTTTCCTTCAGGACGCCAGACGGTTTTTGGGAAATTAGTATTTGTGTAAACCAGGGGGTTTATAATAAAAAAAACAAGATTACGGTTACTCAGAAAAATCTCTGCAGCCCATAGTGGAACCTTAGGTTACATCCGGCTGAGATCAAAGGTGAATAATTTTAAGCAGTTGCCAGCTTTTCTTAGCTTTAGCAGTTGGGAGTTTGTCACATGCATCATGCACCCCATTTTCAAGTGTTTCCTCCCCCTCCATCTTATTAGACTTCTCTGCTGCTGTCATTGAGGTATATTGAGCTAATGTTCTTTTTTTCATAGGCTTCTCTGGGATTCCTTGTCCCAGTAGATTGTAAGGGACCCTCTCTGTATATAGACAGGGTATGACTTGTATCTCCTTCTCTGGCCAGTCCGACTTCCCTGAGACCCCTGAGGGTCCTCCATGATCCAGTGGAATGCTCCTATGGCTTCTTGGCCAACTTATTTATTACAAAGTCTGCTCTTAAAGATCACTGAGTGACAGGAGCTGAGGGCTGGCTTCCATGGTACGAACGAAGAAGGACTTTGTGCTTAGTGGCTGTGTCTGCGCGTCTCCTCTGTTGCTCTACAAGGAACTCTTTGAGCTTGTTAGTGGTGAAAGTAAGGGTTTGACGTCTGAGCTTCATTAGGTAGGCATCCTGGAGCCATGGATTTGAAAAACATTCCTTGAGTGATGGCCGGCTCCTGAAAAATATATAAAAAAAAAACACAACACTTTAGAAGTATAGTCTTCCCCTATTGTATTTAGAATCACCCATACATGATTAAGAATGTTCTCTCCTTTCAGTAGTATAGAGAACTAAATTCCTTTGTGGAGGAATCCTGCCCACCATGAATACAATGATGACAAATGCAACCAGCAAAGTATTTATGGAGAAAATGCAGTTCTCTGTGCTTTGTTTGGCGTAGAGACCTGTGAAAACTGTCCTACATACAGGGCTGGGCACATAAAGCAAAAAAACATGTCAGACTGTTGCAGTTTTTTTGTGCCCTGATCTTTCAATTAGTCCTGTTACAACAGTAGTAGCCAACACATGCCATGGAGACCTTGTATATGAAGGACTGTCATGGAAAATCTTTGTATGAATGTCCTTGATGGAAAAAATAGAGTGCAAATGCTTTTTGTTACAAAATGTATTTGTAAAGAATTGTTGTAGATGTTAAACTATAAACTGTAGATGTTACGTTCTATAAAATTGATTGGAAGACTGATGTAATGATCCTTATGATATTGATGTCAAAGAACTTGATGACTGATGGCAGAAGCCCAAACCATAACCAGGAAGCAACTGGAACACTGAACTCTTCACTACCATGCAACAGAGACAGTAGGCTGCAGTGGTGTCTGCTAAGGGCTTGTGATCCCCAATTCTACAGGTTTCATGTATGGTAAAGGGGATCACAAATATATTTTGTTAGGGAAATCAGGCAGGTCGAGTAGGCTGTAGCCACACACAGCTCAAAGTAGTCATAGAGAACTACTCACCAAGGATATATGGTCAGGATCTTGCGAATGAAGAGGGAAGCACTTTGGGAGGCATTGGAATACAACTTAAAAATATCAAATCGGCCTGACAAAATCTTGTTCTCCGTTTCCACAGGGTCCAGCTCATAGAACGGAGATCGCCCACTCAGCCTGCACCGGGGGGAAATAAAGAGTGAAGAATTGCAGGAAAGAAGAAGGTTAAAATGAAACAAAATAAAAATACAAGGAAAGATAGCTGTAGACTGCCCCATGCACAGGATACACAGAAAAGGACCATGAGGGAGATCTTTGGTGAGATACTGTGCCATGTTCTGTTAAAACTTTGTGCAACTTTCAGCCTTTAAATGTTGGTGAACTATAATTCCAAGAAGCAATGCTGGTAGATTCAACTAAACAAGATCTGGGGGGCTGCACCTTTCCCATCTCTAGTTTAGAGTAACAACAACCTTTATTCATTTATTTAGAGCTTTCCGGCATCAGCAGAATTGTTCCCAAAGGCCCATTCTTGTGTTCTGAAATATCATGAACTCAATCAAATTCATAGAAGACTTAAGGGCTGATTCACCAACTGTTTTATACGTTTTTTTGATTTTACAATATATTTTTGGGATCATGGGCGGCTAAAAGTGCTTAGTTCTGCCACAGAGCAGGGCTTACAACTATCAAGCAGTTGAATACATTTGACTGAATTTACACAAGTATCAGGTTTGATAAACATTCTGGGCGGTGCAAGTATTCCATGACCTTAGATAACAGTGCTATTATAGGGTATATGTATAGTATCAAAATATCGTTCCAGGCACAAGCCATTCTGCATATAGAAACCTTTTTTTTTAATTAAACTAAATAGAAATTAGAAAAAGTTATTGCAAACACTTACATTAGGTAAGTCAGCACTCCGACACCCCAGATATCAGCTGCTGGACCTACTGCATCACCTTTGAGCATCTCAGGAGCTGCACATGAAAGGCACAAGGTGAGAAAGGTGCTTTAAGAAACAATAAATGCAAAAGTAGGAAAGAAAAAAAAATGAATGTGTCAATGAAGAAGAGTTAGGCTAGCATATATGAACAGATCAGCCTGATTTGGCCATGCACATTAGGTGGGCTATTCCAGGCTTCATCTGATAGGATTTTCAAACCTGCTGAATGGATATCTGGATGATTTTCAACCAGCCTTTTTCAGCAAGGCATTGCAAGGGTTTACTCTCATACACTGGTTAATAAGCTTCCAACTCACTCTCAGCCAGCAGGTTTCATCAGTGGTGTATGGCCAACTTTACAGACTATATAGCCTATAATAATAGAGTGGAACTTTCACAAAGCAGAGAAAGAACTCCAAGCTGCTGTACACTAAGAGCTATGGTACATGTGGCATTTACATCACTGCATATCACTTCCCAATTGCATAACTGCCTGCAAGAACAGATTCACAGAGCTTTGCATTCATGTGATTTGTATCTGTGGCAGGTACTGATGGTCAGAATACCAAGGGACCTTGTACTTACCACCTCATTTTGTCAGTCTTTATATCCAGTGCAGTGTGTTGTAGCAGCCATACATTGGCTACGCACAAATCTTCAATACATGGGACTTTAATGATCTTGAGTTTGTGCTTTTAAGGTTGTGCCAAGCCCTTTGTAAACGAGGCCACAATGTTTGCTATTGCCCTATTGGGGTACCTATTTGTTAGTTTATACTAAAAATTTAATTATCACCTGAATTGTGGCTTCCGATAGGTAGCAGGGTCTTTTTATGATGAGTTTAATAGGACCCAACCACAAAACACAACCTATTAATTAGTATCAATTAGCCTCTGAGGTTTGTACCAGTGTTGATAGACATGAATGCTACACATGCCTGTGTTTTAAATGCAGATGCATTCTGCTCACCTGCAGCTTGCTGCTACATCACTTTTAAATAATAGGCTGCTAATTTCTTGATCAGCTGTCAGTTATTTAACTTAAAAAAGTGACTTACTTAATATAATAGATATGTATTTTTTCAAATACTTTTTAGGTCTATAAATAATGCCCAATAATGCAAATAAAAATCCCCTAATGTCACAGGAAACTAGGGAACTTTCAGAAAACTATAGGAATCCACATTACACACAGACAAACTCATTAAATAAAAGATGTATAGCAGAAAACAGGTACATGTACTACGCACACATATATTCCAGAGTTCCCACTCGTTTGCCAAGAGGTCGCAGGACCAGTGGAGTAAAGTTCTCGGCGCTCCCTAAATCAATGATCTTGACAGTATTCATATAGGACACAATGACGTTCTCAGGTTTTATATCGAGGTGTAAAACCTTTTGTTCATGTAGATACTCCAATCCCTGTAGGATCTGCAAAAGGTAATTGACCACGTCGTCTTCAGAATACCGGAACCTGCAGAGGCAATACATAATATAATAATAAGGCAATTAGAAGTTGATCAACATTTTCCAGGGAAAACCAAAAATGTGCTGTCAGAAAATGTAATCAAAAGCAACAATGGATGCTCAGAATTCCTATCCCTCTCACAGGACCCTGTATATCCTGTAGGCCACCAGCAAGAGCAGAAGAGCAGCACCACTGAACCACACACCAATCTGCTAGTTTTTGTCTGCTGTTTATTCCCTTTTTGGCTCCAACATGTGGCCCTTGCACTATTATTGTACTTTGAAAAAAATCTTACCTCTCAACTAAGCAGTAGAGCAGTTCCCGTCCTGTGCAGTTTTCAGAAATCAGCACAAGGTAGCGAGGGGTTATGTAAGCTTCGTGAAGACTCAGGATCCGTTGATGGCGCAGCCCCTTGAGGACTTCATACTCCTGCAGCACGTTTTGCTTGTTTTCTGGTTCATATGGTATTATCTTTGCCACAAAGTGCTTACCAGTTGCGTTCTCCTTACACTCTCTGATCACTCCAAACCGCCCCCTGTGGCAAGCAGAATACAAGGCATAAAAGGCAAGGTTTATATCGAGAACAGTCACAAATACTGTATGCCTACACGGGTATGGGACCTGTGATCAAGAATGCTTAGGACTAGGGTCAGACTGGGCTGGCGGTGCATAGGGAAAAAACCTGGTTGGCCCACAACTGTTCCCCCAATCGGCCGCCCCCCAAAAGAAAGCAATGTTCTGCAGGCATTCACACATGCAGGTGTGGGGCCTCAGAAGTTTGGAACCCGGTGAGCCCCAATGATCCAGTCCGATACTGCTTAGGATTGGGGGTTTCCGGATAACGGATCTTTCTGTAATTTAGATCTTCATACCTTAAGTCTACTTGAAAGTCGTGTAAACATTAAATAAACCCAATAAGTTGGTTTTGCTTCCAATAAGGATTAATTGTATGTTAGTTGGGATCAAGTGCAAGGTACTGTTTTATTACTACAAAGAAAAAGGAAATTGTTTTTAAAGGAATAGTTCAGTGTGAAAATAAAAACTGGGTAAATAAATAGGCTGTGCAAAATAAAAAATGTTTCTAATATAGTTAGTTAGCCAAAAATGTAATGTATAAAGGCTGGAGTGAACAGACGTCTAATAAAATAGCCAGAATCCAACTTCCTGCTTTTCAGCTCTATAACTCTGAGCTAGTCAGCGACTTGAAGGGGGCCCACATGGTACATTTCTGTTCAGTGAGTTTGTAATTGATCCTCAGCATTCAGCTCAGATTCAAAAGCAACAGATATGACCCATGTGGCCCCCCCTCAAGTCTCTGATTGGTTACTGCCTGGTAGCCAGGGCAACCAGTCAGTGTAAACCAAGAGAGCTGACAAGCAGGAAGTAGTGTCCTGACTGACTTATTATACATCAAATCACTCCAGCCTTTATACATTACATTTTTGGCTAACTAACTATATTAGAAACATTTTTTATTTTGCACAGACTATCTATTTACCCAGTTTTTATTTTTACACTGAACAATTCCTTTAAAGATTTGGATTATTTGTTTATAATGGAGTCTATAGAAACTTTCTGGATAACGGGTCTCCGGATAATGGATCCCATACCTGTATTGATATTCTATGTACTAGTTTAGTACAGTTTGGCATTTATGTGGCTTTTGACCATTGTTGGCATGATGTTCTCCTATAACCATTTTTTTCCAACATGTACAAATGTAATTCTCTGCATAATGACTACATTAGTATATACATGCCTATACATATAGGAGAAGGAGTAGAATTCTACCATTCCTCAATGGATGGCACAATTTCCTTCTATTTTAGTTTCCCCAATGCTACGTCTATGCTTCATTTTTGCCCCCCTTTCTCCCTTAACCATTCCCCTGACTTCAAGGCCACAACCAACATGCTTAGTTTAATTTTACATCAGCACCTCCAGGTATTTCACTATTCCTACGGGTAGTGTAGATTCACATGATAAAATTAATTCATATTATTTTATATCTCTGGATTAACCGATAGAGCTGTTGTCTCAACACTCACCTTGCTTTCTCATCCAAGAAAGTGTATGGTTTTTGGGGTACTCCTTGTCGGAGAGTGGTGCTTTCTCTTCCAGAGGGTGTAACTCTTCCTCCAGGTGTATAGCGTGTGTCTTTCCCAGGGGTCACACTTTTTACTAGAACGCGTGTAGGGACAATTTGGGCAGTGGGGGTAATTGGGGTGGTTGGGTAATGGGGGTAGGTGGGGTGGTGGGGGTAAGAGGGGTAGTTGGGGTGGTGGACTCAGTAGGAGTAGAGGGTGAAGGCACTGGCATTGATATAAAGGAAGTCACCATATAAGCTGGTGATGTAGGTGTTAAGGGTTTGGTTACTGGGCTTGTAGGAGGAGAGGGAATAGATATTGTTTTGGAAGTGGGACTTGAAGCAGGCAGGGTTGCAGATTTAAAGGGGGGAATGTGCAGCATAATTGGAACAGAAGGGAACTTGGTAGATGGTTTTGTAGCTGCTGACTGTGATAGCATCTGTGGTTCTGTAGAGGGACTATGTGGAAGACTTGATGGTTCTTCGGTTTTTGCAATACCTGGGATAGGTGTTTTAACCTGGGCAACAGTGGGGACAATGGCAATTTTCTGGGTTTGCTCTGTTGGCACTGAAGGAGTTTTGGATGATTGTATTTGAGACACTGGTAATGGTTTTGCTGTTGGCTCTGGAATAGGTTTTGCTTGCTGCACAGAAGTAGAGGAGGGGACCCTTAAATTGGACACTGAAGAACCTGGTGACATAGACACAGTTACTGTGGAAACATGGGAACATACAGCAGGAGTTGCCACAGAAGATGGAGCTCTGTTATTAGGAAGAGTTTGGGGAGTGATATTAACACTGTGCGTAGTGGCAATGACAGGCTTGTGCATAGTAGGGGGAGTAGATAGTATTCCTCTATGTTTCCGTGGAGGGGTTGCAGGTGGAGGTCCTTTGGGGAGAGGCTGAGCTTGAGAAATGTTTGCAGTTGTAGTTATAACAGTTGAGGAAACGGCAGGAGCAGATCCACAAGATGGAGGTAATTTGGGGGTAGAGACAACAGGGGGAGAAACAGTTGTGGTAGAAGGAGTCCAGAGAGTCATTGGAACAGTAGTGGACACTCCAGTGCCCACTGGTTGAGCCTTCTGGACAGAAGGTGTGACTGGTTTACGATCTAGGGAAAAGAGGGAAAAAAGAGCCTTTTTTAGACTGGCTTGTTTCTATTTAGCCCTCAGTCTGACAGCCCTGGTTCTTTTCTGAGGCAGTAGCCCTGTACCAATAATATTTCAAAAATATTCCTCCTTCTAGATGACCATATCAACATTTTAACCAGCCCCAGCTTTAATTCCCTATTTACCTTCTCCATCTATGATGACGGTTTTGGAAACATTGCTGTAGGGTCCCTGTCCAGCTTTGTTGACACAAGCGACACGGAACCTGACATTGCCTGTCTGAAGCTCAGTCACATTGTAGTAACAGTCAGTGATTACAGAACTTATTGCCTTCCAATCTCCTTCACCTGAGACATAAATGGAATGTTACAATACATTTCAAATTTTCCCCTTTTAATAGTTCCCAAACATGTTCACTGGGTTAAAGTCTGGTAAATATTGAGAGTGCCCCGTATGTTGGTGTGCCTTTCTCTTCTTTGTGTTTAGGATCATTGTCCTGCTGGAAAATAAAGCTTCCTCAATGTAACTAGAGGAAATGTATGTATGTATGTATGTATGTATATTTTTATTTGTAAAGCGCTCCTTGAGGGCAAAGCACTGTACAGCAAAACAATAAATTAGTAGTAACAAACAAGGGGTCATTGGAATAAAAAGTAACAAAAAGTGCATTATTAGAATACAATTCACATAAATATAAAAAAATATAATTACAATACAGATTAAGTCTTCGGTGTCAAGGAAACAAAAGGCTAGAGTATTTGTGTATGCTTGTAAATCTATATTAATGTAATATACAGTCTAAATGGGAGGGTAACATACAGACACAATTCAGAGGGGTATTAAGGTGCTGTGGGTTACAGTTTGTTACACTGTTATATAAGTGCCAGTTCAGGGAAATGGCATGTCTCTGCAGAATAGAAAGGTAAAGTACTTCTCCTTGATTATGGAATGCACTTTACAAACACCAATATAAGAGAAATAATTTGGCCGTACGCTGCTTAATTTAAAACTAAATTAATTGTATTATTACACTATACTACACTATATTGTGAGCTCTTTTGACAATGTTACATACAGTTGTAAACTTTCAATATTCTTAATGTTTTCCAGGAGCAGTGTCCATAACACATGGAGGACCACAGTAATTAAATAACCAACACAATTGGCACTGTTTCTATGGAGGACCACATTAATTTAATAGCTTTCCAGTATTAGTTGTTAAATAACCAACAAAATTGCCACTGTTTCTATAGAGGACCACAGTAATTCAATAGCTTTCCAGTATTAGTTATTAAATAACCAACACAATTGGCACTGTTTCTATGGAGGACCACAGTAATTTAATAGCTTTCCAGTCTTAGTAGTTAATTAAACAACACAATTGGCACTGTCTCTATGGAGTACACACTATCTCAATTATTTATGCATCTTCACAGAACATGAAAAAGAAGCTCAGATAAAAGTGCTACAACATTTGATTACTATTATTCCTAAATAAGGTATGAACTGAGTACCAGTGTAGAATTTTTTATTTTAAAGATAAATAAATGCAGTTTTCGTGGATGGACTTTTGGATACTACTACTGTATACAAGCACATAAATCTTGGTAGGTTAAAACTGCATTAAATACTATGAGCTCGCTGGCAGCAAGTGTGTGTGCAGTCTCAACTCCCACCTACCATTAATTTGTTTCTCCAGGACGTAGGTGCAAGGAGAGCTGTGCTCATGTGCCTTCCATAGAACCAGCACTGTGTTTTTATACTTCTGTGGAATCTCTGGGGTCCCAGGAGGATCAGGTATTCCTGCCATGAAGGAAGACAAACATGATGAACGAATTGTGTGGCAAGAGATTATGGGGGGTGCACTAAGGTGTTCATTTCAGAAAGCACTTGCACCCCTTGTATGCTTTGACCTGCACTGCACACTGCATGCCCCACACAGTGTGCAAGTGCATAAAAAGGCTTCAATCATGCTTTTTTGCACTTTTCCCACTACCTGAGGCTTTATGCAGATAGCTACAGGCCTTTGCAGACCTGCAGACTGAGTCCTCTTGTCACTCCGTACCTTGCTCGTCTGAATGCCTAACACAGGTAGCGTTCCATTCAGGGAGCAGTCTGTAGGTCTCTGCACTCAAAAAGAGACAATGCCCCACGCAATAGGCAAAGTGCAAACAAATTGGCTAATTTCAGCCCTGTAAATAACCTCTTATATGTGTGAACTCAGAAGTCAGTATTAAAGGGATGCTGTAATAAAAACAAAGCATATTATAGGTGTATAATATAAAGCAAACTAGACTGACATTGCAAAATAAAGTGTTATTTGCTAGTTTGGAAGCTTGTGTCAGCTTAAAAAATGAGACCCTAGACCAGTAATTATAGGTTATTTTTGGATTAACTTCTCTTGTAGGGTCAAAGACAAATAAGTATTTACCCCAAAATCACTACCTGGCCTTCAGGCTGAGGCTTCAAGAGCCTCTGAGAGATGAAATTAGCATTCTCCTCAGTCTCACCCAAACAGTCCTTCAGACTGGGCCCTCCCAAGAGTAACCAATTCCTGAGTTTAATAACAACTGCCCAGGTGTTTATAAATAAATAAATAAGACAATACATACTTGCCACAGACACTGTGCAGGAGCTAGCTACAGAACCCAGGGCATTTGCTGCAACGCATTCATACAGACCGGCTTCTCTCTGCCCAGCCACTGGTATGATGAGCTGCTGTCTGCCATCAGGGCAGGATTTTATATGCACCTTTTCTGCTCCATCCAAGAACATCTTATCTAATTACATAAAGCACAAAGCCGTTATCACAACAGAGCTGTGTACGAAATGGAAGTACATAATGAGAAATACTCTAATGCAATAAAGAGAGAATAGTTTGATGCAGGTCTAGCAACCCATAACAATTAACATTTACTAGTCAGTAAAATTGGAAAGCAAACATCAAGTTGATAGCTACGAGTTAATAGATCTGGTGCAAGCATTCAGTAAATAGAGCAACAAAGCCCACGTTCTGAGGCAAAGGCAGTTATTTTGGAGCTAGGTAGCATCCATCGGCACACTGCTATTTGTGCCAAAATAAATGCCTCTAAGGTCTTTTTGGCCAAAGGACAAAAAATGGTAAAATTATGAAATATGAAAGGTAAAGATATGATGTTTCGTTTTTAAATGATAGCAAATGCTAAACCTACTGTGTGACATTTCAGACTCCTTCTGAATTACTGAATGTATCTAAGTGTGTCACATGGTATAACTGAACTGTTGAAGGCAAAATACACCTAGATTTGAGGGGCAGGACATTCATAAAAATGGCATATTTATGCTATGCGTATTTCTGTATTTATTTCTTCCCCAGTCCTCACTAGGGATGTAGCGAACCGCCGATAATGTGTTCGCGAACGCCGTTCGCGAACACCGGCAAAAATTGCGAACAGTTCGCGAACTTCGAACATCCGAAAATCGTTCGATTCGAACGATCGAAGGATTTTAATCGTTCGATCGAACGATTTTCGTTCGATTTTAGCGACCGAATGGTCGAATGGTCGAACGATTTTGACGCGAACGCCTATTGGCGAACGTCGCGCGACGTTTGCGAACTTGCGGCGGACGTGAACAGCCGATGTTCGCGCGAACAAGTTCGCCGCAGAACAGTCCGCGACATCCCTAGTCCTCACAGGCAACACTGAGTAAAATGCCCAGAGCATAGCAGAAGCAGCCATATACTGCACATATTGCATGACTAATTCCTACTAATTTGTAATGGGGTCAAGAAACCAATCCAGGCGTTAAATAATTCACTCTATGCTCCTTACCTTTCTTCCACAGGATACGGGGGGAAGGGCTGCCAGCAGGTAAGCAGGACAGTGTCACCGGCTCTCCTTCTAGCACCACAATGTCCTTTAGTTTGATATGGAAGACTGGGGGGAAGTCTGAAACAAGAGAAAGATCATTCTTAATATGAGCAATCTCCAAAGCCCTTAAAATTTATAAATTGATAAATGGTTGAATGGATAAACATGCTACCCTCCAGATGCAGGCCCTTGTCCAGTGATTGGATCACATGTGGGGCCTGTGCAAAGTCATTGACTGCCATCCACATCTACAGCCTCAACTTATAGAATCATCTGCCAGCCCACAGCTAGACCTATACAAGAGCCAACCGCCTTCCAGTTGTTCAAAAGGGACTGATTGAGCAGTTCACATCTGCCGACATATGTGAGCTGGAGAGAGTGCAGAGACGTGCAACTAAGTTGGTTAGGGGGATGGAAGACTTAAATTATGAGGGTAGACTGTCAAGGTTGGGGTTGTTTTCTCTGGAAAAAAGGCGCTTGCGAGGGGACATGATTACACTTTACAAGTACATTAGAGGACATTATAGACAAATAGCAGGGGACCTTTTTACCCATAAAGTGGATCACCGTACCAGAGGCCACCCCTTTAGACTAGAAGAAAAGAACTTTCATTTGAAGCAACGTAGGGGGTTCTTCACAGTCAGGACAGTGAGGTTGTGGAATGCACTGCTGGGTGATGTTGTGATGGCTGATTCAGTTAATGCCTTTAAGAGGGGCTTGGATGATTTTTTGGGCTGACATTATATCAAAGGCTATTGTGATACTAAGCTCTATAGTTAGTATAGGTATGGGTATATAGAATTTAATTAAAAGTAGAGAGGGGTGTGTGTTTGGATGCTGGGTTTTCATTTGGAGGGGTTGAACTTGATGGACTTTGTCTTTTTTCAACCCAATTTAACTATGTAACTATTTAACTATGTTCACCTCTTGCTTGTGCTTGTGTACACTGGGGCTTTAAAAACAGTTCATTGCCTATACCACCTAACAGATATTGCTGTACTACAGTTCCCAGCAGCTCTAAATATCTATTCAAGCATCCAGGCATAGAGTTGTAGGTTCATGACATCTGGGGTTGCAAGGTTGAAAAACAGGGCTCATATACAGACCCCTACTGTTGGGTAAACCAAGAGGTGTGCTGCTATACATAGCAGATGTATAGCTTGGCCCACTGCATCTCAGTAAGTATCATGAGCCAGCCACAGAATTCATGCCTGTACCTCATTACTACAACTGACATTGTCCTCAGAATGTAAGTCTATACCTCTTTCCTAAGACTGAAGGCCAGATCTGTGCCAACTGCTACCTGTACATGGAGTTATGTGTAGGTACCACCTGCTACTTTGCCCTTTACTAACAGGTAATGTTAAAGACATTGTTCTGCTGGTCCATGTTATTTGCAATGTGCAGTAAAAAAAAGTGCTAGAACACAGAGGCAGCCAGAGCTACGAGTGTCAGCATCCTTGACTGAAAACATATTAATTCAATTTGTCAAATCACACAAATGCGCAGTGAGACACTTTCTCTTATTACAATGAATACAAAATAATACAGAGATTAAAACCATCTTATGTTCTTGTAGCCCACCTATTTTTCTACATAACTTCCTATCTCTACTATTTCCCTCTGAATTCCTTGTCTTTTCCTCCTTGGGGGGTCCCGTTGTCCCTGGATACAGTTGTGTTGTGTGGATTGTCTTACACACAGGGAAGGGTTTGTGTTATGGAGAAGGGGGGGGGGGGTGACAGTTGTATAGCCCCAGGCTCCCTCTGGTTACTAAGGACTCTGCTATATAATGGAGCACAGTGAATGCAGGTGAGATCAGAACTCCAATATCCGAGCACATAACTTATCGGAAACAAGAGACTATCAGCAAACAACATGGTGAGTGTGGGACTAGGGATCTCTGCCAATAAGGACAACTGTGCTTACTATTCTGTGTATATCCAGAATATATATATATAACCTATTTTGTATTCTGCCAGTCTTTGTCATCTATGCTGTTTATTTTTGCCATGTATTATGTATCTGTTCTGTGCATATTTTCCATCACTTCTTTGTTCTGTCAGCCTGTGTTGTCTATGCTGTGTATACATGATATACAGTATATTCTGATTTCTGCTAATCTGTGTCATCAGTTCTGTGTGCTGCCAGTTTCTTTCATCGGTTCTCTAATGTATGTATCATATATTCTGTCACCAGACTGTGTCATCTGTCCTATGTGTACCTGCCATATATGGAATGTGCTGCCAATCTGCCTGCTTTGTGCCTAAACGCACAGTATTTTCTGGGTTGATAGACTGTCCCATTTGATCTATATGTGCCTACTGTATTAGCCTGTGGCATGTCTGCCTGTGCCATCTGTTAGCTATATACCTGCCACATTCTGTGTGGCGGTCTTAGCCATTTGCTCTTTGCTTACCTACCAAATATTCTGCATGCTTCCAGTCTGGCCCATCTGTATTTTGACTACCTGCCATATATTCTGTGTGCTGTCAGTCTGTGCCATCTATCTTGTGTGTTTACAGTGTTTGCCACACTATGGATGGCTGCTGGTCTGCAGATCTGTTCTCAATATAATATGGTCACACTGATGTACCAGCTCCTGAATTTGTCTAAATTCCTACCACAGAGGGAGTGCATCTCAGTCCATGTGGGGCAGGCAGGAGTCCAGATGGGCAATGCATGCTGGGAGCTGTACTGCCTGGAACATGGGATCCAACCAGATGGTCAGATGCCCAGTGACAAAACCATTGGTGGAGGGGACGATTCCTTCAACACCTTCTTCAGTGAGACAGGAGCTGGAAAGCATGTCCCCCGTGCTGTGTTTGTGGACCTGGAGCCCACAGTTATTGGTGAGCATTAAAGATGCCTTGTACCATAAGTGTTTGACAGTGGTATTAATAAATATAAACTACCTGCTAGAGTTTTGTACAGCTGAGCCCTACTGTTCTTCTGAACTAACACCTAATTTACTCTCTGTGTTTACTGGTCTTTGTGTGGTTTCTAATAACCCATAGAAGCCAATCAGCAGGTATTATTTAGTGGTTGATCTGGATTACACTTGCACCTTTTATATACTTAACAAGGGCTTTCAAACTAAAAAATATAATTAAACAACCTAGTTTAGAATCAACATAGTATAGGAGCAGAAGCCTGCCCAGACAGAATTGTATATTCTATGTTTATGTAAAGCTTTATATTATTAGACCTATACCCAGCAGATATGCCACAAGCCTATTCAAGGGGTAAACGAGTATAGGATCATCTGTGGCATTGGTAAGTAAGTCTTTGGGGGTTATGTAATAAAATATACTAAGCTTGCCCAGGAGCAGTAACCCATAACAATAAATCAGTGTGAAGAATTTAAGCGGTCACCTGTTTAATTGCAAACAACTTATTGGTTGCTATGGGTTATTGCTCCTGCGCAAACTCAGTGACTTTTATTACATATGGGGCTTCTGTATTAGGTATTAAGTATTGAGTAAATAGTAATAAGTGTTATGACAACAAAGGTTTATCCAAGGCCAACATAAAAAATAAAGTGGATTGCCTTAGGCCTATACGTGAGAATGTAATTTCTAGAAAAAACTGCTATGATTTAAGAAATGTTACATTATAGATATGAGCAGTTGGCATCTTCCTCAAGTGTTTTGTTGTTCATACTGACAAACGTAAACTTTGTCCTACAGATGAGGTTCGGACAGGCACATACCGCCAGCTTTTCCACCCTGAGCAGCTCATCACAGGCAAGGAAGATGCAGCCAATAACTATGCCCGGGGTCATTACACCATCGGCAAGGAGATCATCGACCTGGTGCTGGACAGAATCCGCAAACTGGTAAGTTTATTATGATCTGACTAACCATGGAACAAGCACAAACAGGGGCACATCCGCGCACTTTGACGTTTGGAGAGTGGAACTTGCTCAGCCAGGCAACAGGGAAAGTAAGTGCCTGGCACTCTAAAGATTTGCACCATAGGCATGTGCCTCTTGTTCCTACCCATAGTTGCAGCCCTGCATATTTTTCATATTTTTAATGACTCATTTTAATTGTCTCATTTCTAAGGCTGACCAGTGCACTGGACTTCAGGGTTTCCTCGTCTTCCATAGCTTTGGGGGTGGCACTGGCTCTGGATTCACCTCCCTCCTGATGGAGCGTCTCTCTGTAGACTATGGCAAGAAGTCCAAGCTTGAATTCTCCATCTATCCAGCACCTCAAATTTCTACTGCTGTGGTGGAACCCTACAACTCTATCCTCACCACTCACACAACCCTGGAACATTCTGACTGTGCCTTCATGGTGGATAATGAAGCCATTTATGACATCTGCAGAAGGAACCTGGACATTGAACGTCCAACCTACACCAATTTGAACCGTCTGATTGGCCAGATTGTGTCCTCTATCACTGCTTCTCTCAGATTTGATGGAGCTCTGAATGTTGACTTGACAGAATTCCAAACCAACTTGGTGCCCTACCCCCGTATCCATTTCCCTCTGGCCACCTATGCCCCTGTTATCTCTGCAGAGAAAGCTTATCATGAGCAGCTCTCTGTAGCTGAGATCACCAATGCATGCTTTGAGCCAGCCAATCAGATGGTGAAATGTGACCCCCGTCATGGTAAATACATGGCTTGTTGCCTGCTGTACCGTGGTGATGTGGTGCCCAAAGATGTCAATGCTGCTATTGCCACAGTGAAAACCAAGCGCACAATCCAGTTTGTTGATTGGTGCCCAACTGGGTTCAAGGTTGGTATCAACTACCAGCCACCAACTGTGGTTCCTGGTGGGGATCTGGCCAAGGTACAGCGTGCTGTGTGCATGTTAAGCAACACCACCGCCGTTGCTGAGGCCTGGGCTCGTCTGGATCACAAGTTTGACCTTATGTATGCCAAGCGTGCCTTTGTGCACTGGTATGTAGGGGAGGGAATGGAGGAAGGGGAGTTCTCTGAGGCTCGAGAGGATATGGCTGCTCTGGAGAAGGATTATGAAGAGGTTGGCACTGACAGTGTTGAGGGAGAAGGAGACGGAGAGGAGGGAGAAGAATACTAAAAGTATGCCGAAAATAATTCATACGTTACTATGTGAGATTAAAATTGCATGTGTATATATATATATATATATATATATATATATATATATATATATATATATATATATATATATATATATATATATATATATATATATATATATGTTAGTTTTTGTCCACAATAAAAAATTCTTTTTGCACATTTAAGACCTGTGAGGTCGGTCTCTATAGTTCACTTCTATAGATATATATATAGATATAGATACAGATATATATATATATATATATATATATATATATATATATATATATATCTGGAACTGGCAAAATATCTATCTGTTTCTTATTGCAACAATTTGTCACTGATGTCAGTGTATGTTCTACCAAGGGCACCACAATTAAATAGCTTTTCAGTACTTTTACGACTTTAATATTGGATTGGTTTTCAAACAGGTCCACATGACCAGTCATGCCATCCTGCTGTGTATCAGATGCTCAGCATGCTAATATCTGTTCATATTGAAACCAATAATCCAGTGCTAACCTGAAACTTTACTTCTGCTGTTTTTGTCATCCAAACAGACTAAATCTACTACATACATAAGATAATTGACCATATATTATCTTTTATTTGTAACTCCCAGATGATGCAATAATATGCATCATTTGTACATGGTTAATGAAGGGTAATATCAAACTCATTTTTGATCACTGAGGGAGGGGACTCCCTGAATAAACTCACCTAGTTCCCTATACAAAATAAACCAACTCACACTGGAGGCAAAGACAAACACAAATGGGTATCAAACAGCACACTGAGATTACAAATGTGGCTGGTTATTAGGGCTGCCAGTTTGCACCAGTGCAGTAACCAGACATATGTAGTGACCCAGACTGGTAAAAGCTACAATATTTGTTAGATTGCAGTCTACCTTTTGGGTACCCATTTGTTCCCCCCACTGAAAGTGTGGGCTAATACAGCCCAAACTCTGGTTGGGGGAAATAATAGTGTTGAAAAAAGCACTGTGCAAAGTGCCACACCACTTAAATTGTTATGTGTAAGCTGCACTGGGAGCTCATTTGAGGTGCCAGTGGCATAGTGTTCCCCAAAAAAAAAAAACATGATTTGCTAGTTTCCTCCAAGCAGAGTGTGGGCCCTATTATTCCACACCTATGGTGGGGGATCAAGGCCCTTTAGCACTCATATTTCCACGTATAGTTAGTACAGGTCAGTTAAGTTACCCAGGGTAATCAATGTAGCATTAAAACACCAGAGCACCAGTTACTGGCAACAGAAATTGTATTATTATAGAAATATTATATTAAAGAAGAAGAAGTATACACCTTTGTTTGACATGAGTTCAAATAAAAATGGCCTATGCTGAAAATACTTATTGATTTTTATTATTTGTCGCTCTAAGCATGGCAAACTGGGATATTAAAGCTACTCCACACTTGATAGATAATTAGATTCCCAGTGCATAGACAAGATTGTGCTTAGTAGGCTTATTTAGAACCAAACTGTATCTTCAATTTCCCTGTTTGCCCTATGTATCTAAAATATTATAAAGAGTTATTCTGATTAAAACAAAAGGCAAAAAGTATGTTAAGCACAAGCCCTATTCATTGCGCATATGTAAAGCAAGAGGGGTATATTGCCCCTTTAAGCATGGAATTAAAAAAAACTGCTGAAGTAGCTGGTTATGGGTTAGAACAAAAGCGTTAGCAGTAGTCAGTCTACTGGAGTTAAAGCAGATCATTTTATATACATATAAGCTGAATAAAGCATATAAAAAGGTGTTCTGCCTGTTCTTTACATTTTGTTTAGTTAAAGTCTTATTTTAACCAAAGGTATTAACATGCCTCATATATAAAACAAAAAATTAAAGGTTTTAACTCTCATCCAGGCTTATTGTATTTCTTTATACCCTAACTTCTACATTCTTCCATTTGGTTACTCTCTCAAGTCCTTTTCCTCAGAAGCCTGATAAAATCCAAGAAGACTGAAACAGGCTGTCTGTAAGTGGGTTAATAGCTCTGTGCTAGTAAACCAGTGGTTCTGGATGCATAGTTGGCCACAGGGACATATATGAACAATTTACTTCACTTATTACATAGTTTAAGGGCTTTTTCTCTATAAACCAAACTCAGTGTTTTGATAAGCCTCTTCTTCAAGTAATGGTTCCCTTTACAATGCGTACCTGACTCATTACGGATGTATTGTCGGCCAACTATACTGCCGTCCTCATTCATCAGACTGGCGGGGATACTTGGCTGAGATGTCATCTTCTCCTTTTTGTTGCGTGACAGGCCCCAGCGATCCCACCTTGATCGCCTATCGTCTGTAAAGGAAGGGGTTAATATTAGCTGTCACAATAATGGAGAAATCGTCTTCCTACTTATGCCAAGTAAATCCCATACGTTTTCAAGATAGGGA
Organism: Xenopus laevis; assembly: GCF_017654675.1. Taxonomy (NCBI): domain Eukaryota; kingdom Metazoa; phylum Chordata; class Amphibia; order Anura; family Pipidae; genus Xenopus; species Xenopus laevis. The sequence continues at coordinate 53,591,440 of NC_054388.1, read as the reverse complement.
ATGTTACAGCATGCAGTAAGTTTGCTGTGGAGGAAGTGGAGATCAGCTATGCTTATATCTAGGCCCAACTGAATATATTTGTCACATTACATAATTTGTGAAGTATCCTATAACAAAAAGCTAATAATCTTTCTCATGCATACAGATGTAATTGAAATATTGCTAAGGAAAACAACATTTATATTGCCTGAACTCACCCTTGACTACCATTTCAGACTTGATGCTAAGACGAGATTCAATAGACTCTGTGGATGGAGCTGAAACCTGGGAAGCAAGTTGGTTCTGGGGTATTCCTAGTTTCTTTAAGTTCTCTCCTTCTGAGTTGGATCTCCTGAGTAAAGACATTAATGGGGAGCTTTTGTCTGTACGTACTTCTTTCTTCTCTGTTCGCTCTGCATCCTTTCTATCTTCTGATTGGCTTCTTAATTTCATAGAAAGTCGATCCATGGTACTACCTATTTTCTTTCTCATGGCCAACACTGGTGATTGACTACTCTTTTTCTGGTCCTTTATATGTTTATCTGTGATGGTTTCTATTGAGCCCATTTCAGAATTTAAGCTCTCTGTGTCCTTCTTGTCTTTGGAATTTCCTCTGCCTATTGACCATGACAGTCGTCTACCAGTACCTTCTACTTCTTCTGCTGGTTTCTGCTTCCTTTCAGTTGGTGGAGTTCTCTTAAATTTCAAAGATAGCTTTCTCATAAAGCTTGAATCCCTCTCAGCATCTGGCAGATCTTGCACTGACCTTGATCGTTCATGCAGTCCAAGAGCTGCAGGAACAAGAAACTCTAGTGGGACACCTACAGGGCTAGGTCTGTACATTTCTTCTTCTCGTGATGCATGGGTTGCAGCTAAATTCTTCTCTTCTGACCAAGTCCTGGTAAGCTTTTTCAGACCTCGGGTAAGAGAATTTTCACGGTTCCTCTTAAACTTAGCTTCAAAGATTTCTTCTGAATCAATGTTGCTGATAAATGGGACATTCTCTGTGCTGGAAGATCTGGTGGTGTTAATAAGCTTGGGTGCTTCTGATGGCTCTTCCTTGCCTTCTTTCTTTGACACTTGTGATATTACTTGAGCCTTTGCAGAAGACTGATCCTGAAATACTAGTTCAGCTTTCAACGGGGTATTTGAAATTTCCTCAGGAACGCTAGCTGTCTCGAGCTCCTGAGGCATTTGAAGTGTCTGAATCATAGGAGAATAAGGTGATTGTATAGCTGTTGTCTTATCTACTTGTTGGATAGCTGGAGAAGATGTTTTTTCTTTAACTGATACATCTTTTTTAGGCACTGCATCTGCAATCTGTATGTGTGCAGCTTGTGGTAATAAAGTTTCTTTATTTTGATCTTGCAGGTCTGTTGTTTCTATCATTGTTATGGATTCCTTGTCCTTAATAGGTGAAGAGTACTTCTCTTTCAATTTAGGCATCTCATTTGTCAGTGCAGAAGAGGGTAAAGGTTCATTTGGCACAGGTAAAGACTGCATAGCAGGCAAAGGCAAGGGTGGTGGCTTTGTTGGCACTGTTTCATTTGATGAAATAGTAGCTGGCAGGTTCATATCAGCTCTATGTAATTTTTCATGTACCCTATCTGTCTGAATACTTTGCAACTCTGTTTTAGATGGCATTTCATCCAAAGGTGGAGTCACTCTTGGAAGAACAATTACCAAGTCTTTCAATGAATTTGAAGCTTTCTCTGTACGATGCTGAATAGGTCTGGTGCCTTTCCCAGCCTCTTTATCACTCTGAGTTTCTGAATCCCTATTTTCTGCCTTTGATTGCTGTGCTTCTTGGGTTAGAGATTTAGGAATCACCTCACGTGGTGTTTCAGGACGTGATTCTAAACGCGACTGGTCTGTCAATGCTGAAAGAGAAGGAGACTCTTTAAGACGCTGTGCCTCCAACTGAGCAAGAGGTATTTCCAGGGGTGCCCCTGATCTGCGATGCATAACCAGTGGCTCTGTGTCACTGTGAGAAAAGGAACTGGCTTTCCTTAAGACTCTTTCTTCTGTTGCTTCTCTACCAGGAGCAGCCTCACTGGAAGCAGCTCGGGTTAGTTTGATAGCAGGAATAGGACTTAGAGAAGATGTATCACTTCTGGGGGAGCGCATAGATATCTGATCTGCTAGTTTCTTGTCTACAGAAAGTGTTTCTATGAGTGGGCCTCTAAGACCACTGAGTTTTCCATCTGCTGAACCTCCTCTCAACAGCCTCTGCCTCATCATTTCTAACCGCTGAGCATATTCTTCATCAGCTGATCCAAACTTTTTTCGTAGTGTGCCTCTATCCTCTAATCTACTTGGGCTCCTGCTTCGTGTTGGTAGCTCCATTGAGGCAGCTTTTATCATTCCCTTATCTGGTCGATCTCTCTCTTCATCCCCATCTGTTGTCAACAAATTGAGCAAGAGAGCGCTATCTGCAGAGCTTCCCCTCCTCAGTTCCCCTCTACGAGCAGGTATTAGTTCACCATCAGGAATGTCGGAAGATTCCAAGCTGGATCCCTTTTTCAGAGGTCTCCGTGGATGCTCCTGTCTTTTTTCAGTTTCTGAAATTTCCTCATCAGAGGAAGAACCAACTTCAGCTTCAGCAGATCTATTTCTGGTAAGGGTTCCCTTGACATGCTTGGACAATGGACTCACTTGGACTGTTGCTTCTTTCTGTGGAACACCTTGTTCTTTAAATGTGCTGCTAATTTCCATAGCCTGACTTCTTTCTGCTTCATCACCACAGCTGCCATTGTCCTGGGGCTGAGCTGGCTGTTCCTCATCTGTTGGAATCTCATTCAAGGACATGCGGGATCCAGAAAACTGGACCTGGAGAGGCATAGGGACAAAGGGAAGCTCTTCTAGGTCATCAGAATCAGAAGAGGATGACAACCCGGATGATTCCTTGGAATTCTTAGGTATAGCAATGGACAAGTGATTGCTTGTATCTTGAAGCAACTCTGGAATAGTTCTCATCACCATATTGGACTTATAACTGATAAGTGAACGCTGAGAAAACAAACACAAGAAGACATTTATTTTGTTAATGTCCAACCAACCCAAAGTTTGTCTGCAGCCATACTGTTGTGAGGGCAACCAGTTAAATCTCATCCAATGACCAGTGAAAAACATGTTTTTTTATTTTAGTCTAAACTCATTAACTTGTATACAATAGCCTCCCATTATCTAGAAATCTTGTTGGTGCTGACCTTTCAAGCATAGTTCTATTTACATTTATATTCAGAGCTATGGGAGGTGATTCCAGGCAAATAAAAAAGCAGTGGTCAAAAGGCTGCAGGGCCACAGGCAAGGTGGGTTATGATTTCTCTTTTGCCTGTGAACAGGTCCATGAAGCCACATGGTAGATTGCCCCTGTTTTATTTGCTTTGCACCCTTCCCCACCAATGGTAAATGACCTCTAAGGTGTTATTTACAGGTGCTATCTTACTTACTATTCCCTATTAAAGATGATGAGCTATTTCCTTAAAGAGTTATACAGTTGAATTTGACATACCTGCCATTTACGGCGAGACTGAAACAGCTTTAGATGATCTGTGCTGATGCTTTTCCCTTTTGCTAAAGTCTGAAAGGAGATTAAACATATTAATATGTACATATACATTAAAAAAGTTCTAATCCACAAACTTCAAAATTGTAGCAATCTGTAATATTGTAAGAGCTACAGCAGCAAGTCATGACAAACTCACTTTGAACCATGGGTGCTCCAAACTCTCTTCAGCATTGGGCCTCCTGCAGGAATAAGGTCAGTGATGTTAGTAAAAACATTAGTAAATATTATATATATATATATATATATATATATATATATATATATATATATATATATATATATATATATATATATATATATATATATGTATATGTTTGTTGATTCACAAAAAAGAACATTTGTTACCCATTGCATTAAAAAATGCCAATTATTGCTTATTTTACATATGTCTGATCCTTGGACAGTTTACAGTATCTATGGAAAGACTGTTTTATACAGTTTTTACTCTACTTAGTAATCTCCCCTTGATTTACTGTGTCTGAGAGTACAGTCAATACAGATCTTGAGGTAAACGATCATTCTTCTTCCTTGCACTGCATAGTAAAAGTTACAAAGGTTATTATCATTTGTTGAATTGGAAATGAGCCATTCCAAACCTAATTTAGGTTCTGCAGGGAAAAAAAGTGAATAAACAGAGTAGCAAAGCTCAACGTTCTTCCTTGCAGCGGGAGGGAGAGTGAGGCTGTTATTTTCTGCAGCCTATTTTGCATGAAATAATGAAGTACAGTAATCTTTATTTGTTCACTGTGCGTAAATGCAAAAACTCTGCAGAAGCTCTACTCACAGCTTCTCATTGCCCATGACTTTGATTAGGAAACCACGTGCTTCTCGTGTGAGACCAACAAACATCTTCTCTTCAAATGCAACAGTGTAACCCCGGATATTCATCAGTGTGGTGTAATCATTCTCCCCAACAAAGGGGGACACACCTGTAAGGCTATTAAAGATAAAAGTAATCAGTTTCACTCTTTGATACTTAATTAATCCTCTGTTATAAATTTCTTGTAAAAATCCATGTACATCCTGTAAATAACATTATCTGACTTGTTAATAACACCTATAATTAAAACAAGTTCTTTCCGCTAAAGGTGCAGCCTGCACTCCGGTTGAGGAAAACAATATTTTTTAACCCTCCTGAATATTAAGTCAACTGGGAGGGGGCTTATAATGTGAACAGCCATGCTGAGACACTAGGCAAAGTGTCATATGCATGTGTGTGACGTTACATGCATATACATAATGAATGCACCGGGAGAATCGCCCGGGTAGTTTATCTATTACAGGATGCATTTTTTTAGTAGCCTACACCTCCAGTGAAGGAAACTTTTTTGTGACAAAAGGTGCCTTTTAACAATACAGACAGTAGAACACCATTTTATTGATTGAGGCAAATAGGGGAAACTGAAGCAACTCCAGGTTTGATGCTTCCAAGACAGGAAATTAGATGACCAGTGTACAGATTATCCCCCTGTGTAAAGGCTAGGGCCAAATTATGTATACCAATTCAAATCTGCTGCCCTGCTGCTCCCCTTGCTTTTTGAACTGGAGGGGGATTTCGTCAAGAAATGCAAAATGTTGCATTTCGGCATCAAAATCCTCCACATCTGCCTGCACCCAAGTAGAAGAAATGCTTCCAGGTGCAGGCAGAGCAGGGGCGGAATAGCAGCAGGGCAGTGAATTCAGCATCACCAGGCCCTAGCCTAATGGATTCCTGCTTATATGTAAGATAAAACAGTCACAACAAAGTGCTATGGCTGCAGGTACATGGAGCATAGGCTCCTCTACTCTGTAGGCTGTGAGAAGCAGATCACTCAGTGCACCACGTCCATAAATTTGAACATGTTTCGATTTCGCGCAGTCGCGCAGTTAAGTGGAGGTTAGCCCAAACAAAGCAGGCATTTTCAGGTCAACCTCCACTCCACTGCGCATGCCTGCATGCAAGCAGAAGCTGTACTTTTCAGTGCCAAGGAATAGAGATGGAACACAGAGCAGATCTGATACCCAGGCTAAGAGCAGCGGAGCCTATGCTCCATCTGCCCTTGGTCTAAAGAAAGAAGTGGTTGTATATGAGTAATCTTTTTATGTTCCTTGCAAGGACCAAACATGGTGAAGCTTAATTTTCCTGATTGTCTTGTAACAAAAATCATCAGTTTGTGACTAAAATAATAGGCACTCATTTTCACTCTCTATCCCTATAAATGACTTGGCAAACAGGATTCTGCTACATTGTTTCAAGAACTAGTGAACAGAAACATAAACAAGTACTGTTTCATGTGTAATGACATTTACAATTAAATTTGATACCACTGGAAAAAAAAACATTTAATGAAAAATTGCATAGAATTACACTTTCTTTTGAAAAAGTTTATGGGTGGAGTTCCCCTTTAAGGTTAAAGAATATAAGCCTTCACATGGAGAAAATTCTCAGACAGCGATTCCTCATCTTTACCAAATAAAAACAACCATTGGTGTAAAAGTGTCTTGAAATGTTCTTAATCCATAATGGTCAGCATTATGGCAATCGAATTGGCCTAATTCCATATTGCTCCAGCCTTTTAAATCCCTAAACAAATCTAAATTAATGTTCTGAGAGCACTTTATTTACACAGTGAACTTAAATCTAAAAGATTTCTTATAGGGACACTCCAGTCTATGTAGCAATGTTGCTGTGCTATATTCAATGTGCTATCCAATGGAAAAGTAAAATATAAGTTAAAAATCTTACCACAAATATGCCAGGACACCAACTGGCCTGTGGAAAAGAAATCACAAGATTAAACAGACAAAAGTGACCACACACTGAGATTACAGGAGTAGAATATATAAATAGAACACCCACTTGCCTTCTATCTATTATCACAGGCAATTCTTATCAAAGATGCTGTTATCAGCATAATATTCAGAATAATATTATTAGTGCCTGGAGACAGAACGTGGGGTTGACAGAAATAGAGACATTTTTGGGGGAAAAAGCAGTTATACTTGGGTGAAGAATTGTTATATACTGGTAGTCAGGACCACCATCAGCAGGTTGAGGGGAACCGTTTTCCTGTTTTCCTGGGGGGGGGGCAGTCGTATAGTGCAACATTACTTATTAACTTACATTAAAACTTAGGGCAAATGCCACTGACACTCAATGAGCTGACTTATGACTTATAAGCCCATTGATTAATGGAAATATGTATATTAACTACTTATTATAGATGAACATCAATTGTTTATAATGGCATTTGTTTACTGAATTATATAAGTATCTCCTACATGAACCTTTTGGCAACAGAATGACATTTTTTGAGTATTAAAAAAATATGTTGAAATCACCCCACGTGCGATTGCCTTTATGCTGAATTGGATTGGCTCCAATGCAGCACACAATACAAGGGTGATTAGATAGATGATAGATAGATAGATAGATAGATAGATAGATAGATAGATAGATAGATAGATAGATAGATAGATAGATAGATAGATAGATAGATAGATAGATAGATAGATAGATAGATAGATAGATAATTGATGGATAGATACTGTAGATAGATAGATAGATAGATAGATAGATAGATAGATAGATAGATAGATAGATAGATAGATAGATAGATAGATAGATAGATAGATAGATAGATAGATAGATAGATAGATAGACAGATAGATAGCAATAGACAGGCAGACAAACAGATTATTACCATATGTCAGTTACTGTAGAAATTGGCATCTGGTTTACAATTTCAGGTGCAACAAATTCTGGGGTTCCATATTTGCAGTACTGAGTATCCCCTGGGGTTAGTTCCTGCGCATTCCCAAAGTCACAAATCCGAATCTGTTCACTGGTCGTATCAGCCATCAGTATGTTCTCTGGCTGCACAAAAAGACTTGTGTTAATAACACTCTTTTGTCCTAGTGCTGAAAGTGCCCAAGGGCTCATTAAATTACAAAGGCACTAGACTAACAGTTCAGTAAACCATAATAAACAATCAGACAGTTGCTTTGCTTAATCTATGTTATAATACTTGCATTTACACAAGCAATCTCTGGCACTCCAGCTGTTGGAGAACTACAAATATAACCTTCCAAAAGCTTTTGGGGTAAGGGGTGCGAGTAATTGTAGTTGTGGTACAGCTAGATCACCAAACATATTCCTGCATCACCTCACAGAAAGAAAGGCTGTCCATGAGCTCACCTTTATGTCCAGATGCAGAATGTTTTTATGGTGCAAATAATCTAATCCTTCTAGGATCTGGCGTATAAACGAGCGGATCTGTAAAAAATAAATAAATAAATACTTTGTAACTCAGTAGCTCATGTCATATTAAAAAATAATTGTGAGATTAACTGATACAGGCAGTGCAACCTGCAGGATGAAAGAACCCCAATCTTGTTACATTAAAAAAGCCCATGTTCACTACGTAAAGAATTACAAATACTTTAGTGGGCATTTACTATGCCCCTGGGCAGAAGTGCTAGAGCACTAAGGGGCCCAATAGCATGCCACTTGATCTGTTCTTCCTAGGGGAATGGTTGTGCTATGCACCTAGTACCAGATTTTACTTTACTAAACAGAGATCCAGTGCATGATACCAGTACAGAACCACCCAGAATACCTTCATTCTTGGTTTATCATACACAAATACCTTCAACATAATAATGAAATAGAATTACAAGTTAACCTTGGGAGCACGTTAAATTTCATATGTAATATATTAGCCAATGAAGGGTTTAATTTAAATTTTTCATCCTGTTTCTGTCAATGACAAAAAAGATACAACATTTTGATCCATTGATGGAAACAAAGTATATTGCCCTTCTCTGCATCTTTTTTCATGAAGACACTTACAGTGCAGAAAACCATGACTGCTACATGTTTTTATTTGGCTTCAACTGTTTGGGGGTTGCTGACTTGATAATTGGGACAAACCACAAAATATATGTAATGATTAATAAAGGAGGCACCATTCCTGTTCGGTATTTATGTTCATGTGGCTATTATCTCTCTTCTCACTGCAAAATACCAGTAACCTGTTATTGCATCACAGATACAAGTTAATGGGTAATGCGCTCACCTCTGATTCGCTCACTGTAAGCTTTCTTGTCAATCTCTCTAGAAGTTCCTCTTGAGAACAGCTGCTGAGGTCAAGGAAAATCAATTGTCCAGAACGGCCATAATTATAGAGGAAAGAGCATTTGTGACCACTAGAGGGCCCAGGAGGTAGAGGAAGACCAATAGATCAGTAACCAATAATAAACTTCAATAAATGTCTATAAAAAAATGCCAAATGATTTTACTATGGGGCACAGTAACCTCTTGCTATACCTTAACTATAATGGAAGCAGTCCTTGTTACTGCTGGGGAGTCCAGGAGTTATAAGGGGTCCAGTGGCTGATAAGCATTTGATACGTTTTTGATATGTTTATAAAAATTCTAGAAGGGGGGGGCTAAAATTACATTACTATGATAGTCAGGCAGTATGTTTGAAATTCTAACTGTCCAATCAAATTTGGACGTGTATAGCCAGCTTAAAGAGATACTGACACCGGAAATTAAACCTTTTTAAATATATCATAACATTGTTTTTGCATGCTATTTATAACTATGCCATACAAGTATTTGCCTGGTGCTTTTACAATACCTATCTCATGCCCATGTTCCTTAATGAAAGGGGGTTCCATATTTGTGCAGCATTAGTTCATCAGCATAAGAAACTCTAACTGACAGATTGAGAAGGGACAGTCAGGGTGGCAAAACAACCAGGTTTAGAAACTTCAAAGTGACACTTACAAAAACAGACCTATCAGTGAAGAACAATCAGCAAGAACTATATGTAACCTTTAATGTAAATTAATAATTTTAAGAGTAGTTCTTTAATGTCAGTATCACTTTATCCTTATGTATTTTACTCATTCCAAGCAGCAGTGTAAGGCTAATGTCACATGATGAATTAGAAAAACTAGAGAAGAGAAAATGCTGGTGCTGCCCTGAGTGTGTCATAACAGGCATTAATGGGATTCACCGGTCACTGTGAACATGGACAGATTTTGGCCAAATAAAGGTCATGTGTGCATTTTCTGACCATGCTTCTCCCAATGTGCACAGCAAAAGGTGGATCCCATTCATACCTGTTACTGGAGACATAGGGCAGCATCTTGTTAGATCAGGATTGCATTGTGTGACATGTTCCAGTGGGACAATTGCTTTAGAGCACATTACAGGGATAACTTCTAGCTCTTTTGGGGTGACACCATTATAGCAATTCCATTTCTCAGTGAGCACTTCTAGCAGCGACCTTTTTGAGGATACAGTTCCATGACAATGATAAGAGCACTTCTTTTCTCAAAAGCATCATAGAAGTAGACAATCCTGTCGTGTCTGAGCTTGGACAGTATGTCACGCTCCCTGCGAGCACTCTCCCTTGTTGCCACGCGGATCGGTATGAATTTGGCAGCGAAATCTCGCCCGCTGCTCTTTTCTATTACATGACGGACATAGGAAAAGGCCCCTCTGTCAAAAAAGAGCCATTATATCAGTTTTTTTGCTACTCCAACAAAGCCACATTCTCAACACCAATATATTTGTAACTACATTTACATCATATATGTTTGCATATATTTGCATATACAGTATATATCTGCCTTTAAATATCTGTTAGCCGGGGATGTAGAGAGTATGAGGAAGCAGGGATGGAGAGAATGCAGGCATCAAGAAGAGGAATAAGTTTACATTATATCAGAGGTAATTGAAATTACAAGAAAGCAGCTTTCAAATGTCCTTTTAATCTTTACACAATACAAAAACAAAGCTTTATTTATTACTATACATTATATCAAACATACATTTGAAAACCTTATGTTATTTAGCCCTCTGGGTCCAGTGGTGTAACTACCGGGGGAGCAGGGGGTGCGATTGGGCCAGGGCCCACACCCCCTCAGGGCCCCCGGCTGTTCTACAGTAATTGCTGCCGTTTCCGGGCGTACGGAGGGGGCGGGGGGCCCAGCTGCATGTCCTGCGCCAGGGCCCGCCCCCCTCTAGTTACGTTACTGTCTGGGTCTAGGGTCATCTGCAAAGATTTTTCTTGTAATCAAGTGCAAGGTATAGAAAGGGATGCTAACCTACCAATTCCTATTCCAAAATTGTGCACTACTTATATTTAATGAAAACTGATCATAGTTCTCCACCATAAATATTTAACACACATGTGTATACATATAATAGTCTTTAAGTACTTTAATTTCATTGCACAATTTAAATATTTGCTAAGTGCATGTAACTCACAAATGGGGGTTTGTAATCAAAGGCACTAAGTTTTCCCAGGTGCAGTAACCTATAGCAATCAGCAGGTAATATTTACTGGTCATCTGTTTAAAAGCAAACATCTTATTGGTTGCTACTGGTTACTGCTCCTGGGCAAACTTATATTACTTATGGGGGTAAGTGCACTAAAATTACCCATATTCCAAAACATTACTCGAGATAAAGTGCATAAAATTATCTAAGTGCATAAATAGAGTAAAAATATCCAATTACTATAAATTAAAAGCAAATCAGACCCCTACAGTACAGTACAGTAGTACAGCCTACATATAAGACCCTATACAACATACACCACAATTTTTTTACTTTCTTGATTTTGCACTAATAAATGTCTGAAATACGTTACATTGCATATATTAGTGATTATTTGCAAACTGTGAACCTCACTTACTGGATCAACACTTTTACAAATTTCTACCTTTATACTATTGATTTATGGTGAGCTACAGCTCCCAGAGCGGGTCATTAACATAAAAATCCTTTCAGCCCTCACAATAAATGAAAACTCACTAAAATAAATTGGCCATACGCAGGGCAATCTGGTACACTCTCTGACCAAACACACACACATGCCCTGCCAAACAGATGAAGAGCATATGAGGGGCCACACATTGTACAGTCGTCTTTCTAACATGCAAGTAGCACACATCATCATAACAGAGGGAAGTGAAGAGTTGTGGCTCTTGTACTGGACAACACAAGTGCATTGGTAGATGAAATTTTCAAGCCTGTCTGATTCCCGAACTGACTGATATTCATAGTACTTAGATATTAGTCAGTATCATGATTGATACAACATTATTGATATGTGTATGGCCATCTTAACGCACAACACCCACCATCTGAGTCACTGTTTCAAGTGAATTCAACTCTTCCCCATGTATTAATCCTAGTTCACCTGGGCTTTATAATATATGTATTAAGGTTGTAAAAGTTATATCTTACCTGCTAATTTCTTTGTGGATGTTGTAGAAATCAATCAGTCTACGAGCTTTTAGTACATCTATTTCCTGCTTTGCAGATCCTGCCCCTGCTTCATCTGTGAAGAGAAAGATTAAACAAAATCAGTCTTGCTCCCTACACCCCATATCTTTAACATTATCAGATTAAAAAGTGAAAAGATACCCCAGTCACAATTACACTTTCTAACACAGAACCATACACTGTAACTTTCTCTGCAGCTGTAATATACATTGTAACATACTGTATACTGTAACATTCTCTGTAACATACACTGCAACATACTGTAAATATATACCACAACATACTTTATACGAGAACTAGAACTGACCATCCACAAACCAATATAAGCTGCTGACAGAGTGACAGACCAAGTCGGCAGCTAACTGTATTGTGTATGGAGCTATCCAACCAGGCTTCCACAAACGGCCCCAAATCGGGCAGATGTTGATCGGCCAGGTTTAAAAATTCTGTTGGATCGAGAACCCCATCTGTTTGTTGGGCGGTCCTCAATCTGACCAATGGTATTTCCTGCATTATGATCAGCTGATATTTCACCTCAAGGTGGGCATATCAGAGAGATCCGCTTGTTTGACAACCTTGCAAATGAGCAGACCTCTGTGTGTATGTAAGATATACTGTAACATACTCTAGATGAAACTGATGTAAGACAGAAGTGGTTGGATTTCTTAAGCCTCCCTTTAAGGTCCAATATTTGATCAGGATCCCTCTTAGACCTCAGATATATAGAAACATTGCTACATCAGTAAACTGGCCATACTTCCAGGACAATTCTGGTAAGCAACTGATCTTTAAGCTTAAAGGAGAAATCAACCTGTGGGGAAAAAAATGGCAAACTGCTCCAACTGCGCATGCGCAAAAATACCAACCTCGCAGTCAGCTTACAGAGGAGGCAGAAGATGGACACGTGGAACTTCGCTGGAAGAATCTGCGCCACAGGGTAAGTATGGAGTATGGGGTATGTCCCCGGGGGGGGGGTATTTCACCATGGGGGGAGGAGGGAGGGAGGTCTAGCTGGGGTGGGGGTTAGGGGTTTTTTCCCCACAGGTTGATTTCTCCTATAAAGGAGAATTCAACCCTAAAGTTAAAAAAAACCTACCCCCCTACCCTACATAGACTCGACTTCCTGCTCCTCTACCCCGGGAGAAATGCTCCTAACGTTTTGCTTACTCCTCGGTGCAGATTCAGGCACCGTAGTTCACAGGCGCTATCTTCTTTTCTTCTGAAATCTTCGGAATCAGACCTGCGTGGCGGCGCATGCGCAGTTGGAGCCAACTGCACTTGCGGCAAAACTCACAAAAATTGCAGAAGCATCGAACTCCGATGCCTGAATCTGCACCGAGGGGTAAGTAAAACGTTAGGGGCATTTGCCTGGGGTAACACTTAGGCTGGGGGGAGGAGGGAGGGGGGTCTATGTAGGGTAAGCATTTTTTAACTTTAGGGTTGAATTCTCCTTTAAGCAAGAGGGCCCACTGACACCTGGGCCCACCAGGAGTATACCTGGTATCCTGGTGGGCCAGTCCCACACTGAAAACAGGATATTTCCACAAATATAACCCTAAGACATGAATTTTTGGGTCAATCTCTGCTCCGTGTAGTTTCACTAAGCTTGGCACTGTGCCTGTAAGTGGAGCTACACGCAGAAGTGTACATGGTTCTCTCCATCTGTGTACCAAATTCTGGCAGGGGAGTAGACCGTACAACCTGTGTCCTCAGCCTAACTGAACATTAGACTGGTACCCTGTTCTTGTGCCCCATAGGGGGCCAGTCACCCAATTTTGGAATCGGTGCAATATTACCTGATATTGTATCATTGACAAATTTGGATTTTGATAAATAACCCCATCTACTAAATAAATCATTTAAATATGAAATTAACCCAATAGGATTGTTTTGTCTTCAGTAAGAATAAATTGTATCTTAAAGTGGTTGTGCACATTTGAGGCTAACTTTTAATATGATGTATGGTTTTCATTTTTTGATTATTTGTGGTTTTTGAGTTATTTTGTTTTTTAATCAGGAGCTCTACAGTTTGCAATGTCTGCAGTATGGTTGCTAGGTCCCAAATAACCCTAGCAAACATGCAAGGATTTGCATAAGCCACTAGAATGTGAATAGAGAGCCTGAATAGAAAGAAGAGTAATATAAAGTATCAATAACAATAAATCTGTAGCCTTACAGAGCATTTTTTTAGAGATAGGGGCAGCGAACCCCCTTTAAGTAGGATCAAGTACAAGGTACTGTTTTATTTATTACAGAGAAAAAGGGAATCACTTTTAAAAATGTGAATTATTTGGTTAAAATGGAGATGGCCTTTTCTGGATAACAAACGTTTATGCTTGTTCTTTGCAGACCTTTGAGTCTCTTACCTGGGCACACTTGCAGCTCTGCCTTGCAGGAAATTTCCCCTGAAAGGTTACGTGCTGTGCAGGTGTACACTCCAGAGTCACCAAGTGCCGTGTTTAAGATCACCAGAGAGCACTCAGTATCATCATATACAAAGCTGAGGTGACCGCTCTCTGACAAAAGTACCCCATCCTGGATAAAAAGAGTCAGCAGTTAGGCAATGAAAGAAAACGTCCTCCCAAACTCAACAAGACAGCTGACCGTATTTATGGCATGTCAACAGGATAGGCTTTTTATGTCTTCCCGAATTTGTATGGCATTCTTATGGTAATATAATTCAGCCCCCCAAACACAATGGAAAAGCAATGCAGTGTGAGGAAGAAATATAACATACATATTTGCATATCTAGATTTATGTATCAATGGAATGCATTGCACTTATCTTTAGCCATACAGGGGCTATATTAATCCAACATTAAAGGGCTGATTTTTCAAAATGTGAAATTAGAGCTCACCACAGAAATTTGATATATAAGCTTCTAAAAACCTGATGAGAATGAATAGAAAGAAAGTGAGTTTTTCTTCGGTCAGCTCTGATCTCACTATTTGATAAATCTGATGAACCTAATGGTTGGGAAAAATATATATTAAGAGTGTATAAAAGTTGATATAAGAATGTTGCATGTTAAAGATCATGGGCAGACAATTTTTTCAGTGAATTTTATTTTACACAGCATAATAAATGTACCCCTAAGTCTATTACCAAGACTAGCACCCACCCTCTATTTTTCTCCAAAATATTAATGTGTCTAAAACCAGAGCCTGCAAATTTTCAGTGTCCTGTATATTTAAAAATCCATTAAGACCCCATGAAAGCTTGCCAGTGAATCTGCTAGGGTAAGACCTACTTTGTACCACATGATGTCAGGAATAGGCTTCCCATCCACCACTACCACAAAGCGAGCTGTTTCACCAACACCAATCTCTATGTCTTCCATGATAGACTCAAAGCGGGGAGCCTCTATAGAAGCAGAAGATAATAAAATTAGACTTCTATAATGTTAAGTAATGTCATGCACACTTACAACATTGATTAATCAAAGTCTTATACAATAAATGGAAAATCCCTGGCCCTCCAGATGCTGCTGATCTACAACTACCAACAACAAACCAACAGCCTTTCATTGTCAGAGGGATTGTGGAAGTTGTAGTATAATATCTGGAGGGCTGCTGATTCAACATGACCTGTTTACAATTTGCATGCAGAAAACAAACACACGGGTATATCCAGACAACTTTACCTGCCAGCTCGATGGAAATGGTACAGCTATCTGACCCATAGCGGTTCTTTGCCACAAATGTCAGCTGTCCTAAGTCAGACTTTCTTGGGCTGAAGAATGTGAGTGAGTGCTGGTCGTCATCTGGCATACTCATCTCATACATATCCTCAACATTGTTTAGAACAGTGTCTATTCTAAGATGAAAAACATTAAGTATTTTTTATAATATGCAGATTGGTAGGAAATTGGATTTTCTGGCATAGGTTTTTAGAGAAGTGTGATTGACCAGTAATGTAACTACAGTAACTACAAAACATGTAACCATTTCCTTTTCTCACATGCCCTAATATGGAATATGGAAGCATCCCAAACATGAAGAAGAACTGTATTAAAAAGAACTGTATTCCTACCATTATCAGCATGTTTACACTCTGTGTCAGGAAGGGTAATCGCCAAGGGCATAACTACAGAGGAAGGAGACCCGGCAGTTGCAGAGGGGCCCATTAGTGTAGAAGGCCCTACAAGGCCCCAATTAAGCCGTTTCAATATGTCTTGATAGAATAGGTCAACTTACCAATGTTTGAACCACAGTTATGCCAAGGAAAGTTTAGGATATATTTGTAGTTTTCTGAGTGACCAGTGATCCGTAAGATTGTAAATGATTCATAAAAATTAAAAAATCTGTATAATAGCACAAAGTACATTGCTTCATTTACCTCTGCCAAGTGACTTTGGCATGCACATGGTTCAGTGTCACAGTTATGCAGAGAGGCTGGTTTTCCACCATATACAAGATTTCAGGACGATCCAGTATAGAAGGCATCTCCTCCAGGTAGGGACCTATGGCAGCAGGATAGAACTGTCACATTACTATTATTACTTTCACATATTTATATAGCACTAAAATAATCTGTAGTACGTTACAAAGATAATACACCCTCAGAGCAGACCCTGTCCCAGTGGAATTCATAATTTAGGTCTCTACAACCCTACACTATGATACACACACTATGATCAATATTAGTGATGGGTGAATTTGCGGCGAATTTCCAGGTTAAGCCGTCAGCAAATAAGTTTGTGAAATTGCAGACTCCTGTATATATGTTTAATAGCAGCAAGATGGCATCAAAATACTGGTAAGCAGGTATTCCACTGGTGAATTCTCTTGTGTCTGTAAATAAGTTTGTGTCATTCTATTTTAGAGAGCCAGGAGGCACACTGGGGAAGATGTAGATGCTGTTTAGATTATTAAGAACAGGACATTAAAAGCGTGTCATAGAGGAGGTATTTTTCTAATGCACCCCATGTGACCCCAGGTGCTTAGTTTGATTTAAAAGCCAGTGCTGTAAAAAAAATTCTTGACAACATTGAATTCCTGTACCAGATTGCGGTACCATGCTAATTGGCCAAATACTGTTAATACCCACTGTCCTGGCCCTATTGCATGCTCACTACAGATTCTAACCAATAGCACATGTACAAAAGCACCCTGTTTACCATTAAACCCTTTAGTGTCCATGCATGTGGTCCTGGACAGAAAATCTCAACAACACCTAACATGATAGGATGGTGAGGAAGTCAGGTATAAAAACATTACAGGGACAGGAGGAAAGAAGATATGGACTGGCAAAAAGATCTGAGACACTGGGGTCACAGGGATGCCCCCTACAAAATATATTTGCCAAGCTTTGTTCTACTGAATTAGCTTTAAAGAAAATGGGCTTCAGTACAGGTGCAAGCAGAGTTGTGGAGTCAGAAGCAATTTTGGGTACCTGAGTTGGAGTACCAACTCCGACTCATAATAAATCTAAATTGTAATGAAAAAAAATTATGAAAACAAAAAGGAGAAAGTACCCCGTTTGACCTATTGTACTATCACTTCACTACTCTTACTCCTCTATTTATATATAATATTAAATTGAAGTAGGGAAATCAATTTTTTACTAAATATTACTAATTGATCCATTTCTTTGGAGTATAAAGTGCAAGTGCTTGTAGTGAAATATAAATAACTAAAGTGCAGTGCAAGGATATCAATTCATTCCTTGGAGTAATAAATAGATAATGCTAATTAAAAAACAGTAACTTGGATCGATTAAAGCACCAATTCATTGAAAATTCATAAATTAGTTAAATAAATAGTAATACAAAGGATCTAAAGTGAATACTTAAAGAAATTTGATTCCCGAATACATTCCAATAGTTAATTAACAAAAGAGGTGATAATCTTAATTTCACCGAATAAATTATAAAACCACTTGCTCAGATTAAAAAGAAAGGATGAGAAAATGGTATAAAGAATGGTGGAGTTGTCCCAAAAGCTGCTACCTGATGATTTCTATCCCTGGGACACCACAAAGCTGGAGAAGGCAGGGTAAAGGTGACTATGGTCTCGAAATTTAAACTTGCCCTAAGAACTAACTTAGCCTGAAAACCACAAATCAGCGGCCCCTTGGAGCAAGTAGATATTTCACAAATAATTGTCATAATAAAGTACTTCTCTGTTGTAAGAAAAAAGCTCAAGGCGTAGTCGTTTCATTAGTGTGTAGTCCATCTGAGCTCTTATGACATTTTTGTTTAATTTTTTTTCTTTCATTCACACTTTAGGTTTAAGGAATGTTTGTAGTCTCTTTAATAAATAAAATAAAAAGCCACAATAACATATGCTTAGTTATATTTTTAGACCCGAATGTGAACAGTAACATAATTCATGTTGGCAGTGACAGGCTTGGATGGCCGATAGGGTAGTGTGTCAGCTTCCTAGCTTGTTCCCAAAAGCAGACAAAATCTTCCTATGGCTTTAAAATGAGTTTGGCAGTAATGAAATGCTTTGTACATTCTTTCAACAAATAACAAGTCCAAGTTAGAGGTACCATAAATAAAGGAGTTGAAGTCGAAGGATTTATGTACCGACTCCATAGCCCTGACAACAGAGGTAACTCATACCTACAGCTGGGATGCAAGTCTATACTGTTTGCAGGTGTCTGGGGGAGGTACCACATGGGTGAATATATTCTTACCTCTATCCAGAAGACAAACACTTTCACTAGGAGGGGAAGGTTTACTGTGAGAAGTTGGGGTGTTTGTTGTCACACGGAATAGATACTGATGTTCCTTGGTCAGAGCTTTGACGCAATAAGAAGTGTCCTTTAGGTTGGTGGCGATGACCGTCCATTGGGGAGACCCCACTGCCTGCTGCTGGATTGAGTATGTAATCTGAGCCAGATCTGAGGCCAAAAAATTCTACACATTACCATTGGTCATCTGTTTCCTAATACATTGACACACACCTAAGTAAGCACACAGATACTATATATATATATATATATATATTTATATATATATATATATATATATATTATATATATTATATATATATATATATATATATATATATATATATATATATATATATATATATTCAGATCAACACTATTACTGTATATCCATTACCTTACATCTGTTTTTGTCATCCAGACACAAATACATATACAGTGTGCACAGATCAACAATAAATCTATCTATCTATCTATCTATCTTTCTATCTATCTACATGGTTGTATCAATCAAGACACAGGATCTAGCAGTAACATACCTATGGCTGGATCCAATCTTTTGGGTGGCTTCCATCTAAGATTCACAATTCTCCCAGTTACCAAAGTAATGATGGGTGGACCATCAGGAGGAGTGGGTACCAAATCTGCAATGAAAGTTGTGTCGTTGAAGTTAAGAAATACACTATTAAGGACACTGATACACACCAACCAGGATTTGGGATGATGTTGATGAACTGTGATCAGTGATATAGAACTTTTCTATGATATAGAGGGCCAGTGGGTGAACCCAATGAAGTTTTCAAGAACTGACAGTTAATTTATGCACATGCATGGTGGTATTTACATACAGAATTATATTAACTCAGACCAGAAAGCATTTTGTGTTCTGGATTTTGCAACACCCCCTATTAACTTACAGTATATGCCTCACTAACACAGTTGTATGCTCTCTACCAAATACTACCATAAAGTTTAGAGCTCTTACCAGTGACATACAGGTGTGCATAACATGCTGCTTTCCCAACTTTGTTTGAGATGACACTTTTGTACACTCCGGCATGAGAATGGTTCACAGAGGAGAAAATCAGGTGGTGGGTGTCTTTATCTGCAGCAGACATAAAACAATGAATATTATTAGGAGCACTACAACTGATGGAAAGTATTCACTAGAAACCTTATTAAGCTCTTTACCAGACATGGGTGACCTATGGAACACCAAATATTATGTTTTTTTTTATTAAGGCAAAACAGCAATCTTAGGGCAAAATGGTGCCATGCAACATTTGGCTTTTCAGTTGGCTCTAAGGAGGGTGCTGGAAAGGGTAGAAAAACATCTTCCGCACTCTGTATTCTAATTTATAGCCATGTTGTACCTCATAAGCAAATTCCATTACATTTTGACATAGGGGTTGATATTACATCTAGCACAACAGTAAAATATATGAAGGAGTGCTACTGCAGGAAAAGCTCCAGAGAAGATTGGAAAGGAACCAGTCAAATTTCAGTTTAAGAGAATATCATTTAATACACAGTTCTGGAAGGTTCTTCATTAGGCAAAATGTATAGAAATATCATATTTCGTTAAAGTCTATTTAGAAAATTAATTAAAGGCTTCAGTTCCCTATCCAGTCAGCCTAGCTGCTGATTGGTTCCTATTCTACAGTGCAGTGTGCTGAGTGCCACCAGCTCTCCTGCGCAGCCAGAGAATTCAGTGGGCAGGAAGTGGAACAGATGGGCAGGACTAGTAGGGTTTTTGTGGAAATACAACTTTTGAAAGCACATTTCTTCTATATCTATAAGAGTTTAATTCATAATTTGTCTCCTTTAAAGAGGCTGTTCACTGACGTACTTTAATCGCGCAAATAAAAAAATATAATTAAAACCAATATTCATCAACAATTAATTATAACATTTATTAGAAATGTAGGAATAAATTTGTCATTGGACAAAAAAATTGTTCCTTACATTGAGTCATTCTGCGATCATCAGAGCTCTGGATCTTCTGACCATTGTGATACCAGATGATGGTAGGGTACGGCAACCCGGTTACCTGACACTCAAGTTGTACCTCTCGAAATTCCACCACATCAATGTCCTGCAGAGGTCGCAGGAAATCTGGCATCATCACACCCTCGACCTCACACTCCTGCATCTCTGGTTCTTCTGGAATGGATGGCATCTTCTCCAGCTTGGAGCTACCAAGGAGATTGTATACAGTAAGATAACAATCTACTCTAATGTACTGATGCTCAGGACAATGTGCAGATTGGTAACATTAATCACTGACAAGCCAATGTAAAGCATGCATAATACAATAATACAAGTAAAGTAATGCTTTTGTGTACAATGATCACGCTAGGCTGTGTACTCGTGTGCAGAAACTACAACAAATTGCAGTGCGTGAAAAAAAAGAGTGAATAGGCATATAAAATAATTCACCACAAAGCTGATACAATGCAAAGTGTTTTCAAACATGCAAGGACTACAAATGTAGACATGTGGCACAGATTCTAAAAATGCTGCACAAGACTTTAGTGTCAGACTGGCGTGGTGATGGCCAGGAAACCTTAAGAAGTCATGGGGGTGCTTGATGTCCTACTTGTACTGGGCCCCAATGTGCCAGTAGGATTTCTCATGGTGACTATGCTCAGGAAAACACCATGCTGAGACCGGATGGAAGAAACACCTTTGAAAGTCCTGAAGTGGCCTAGGGTAAGGAAGGACAGCCATGGAACTAAGTCAAATGGCTGGGTTGAGGGCCCATTGAAGCCTGTGCCCACCATGAGATTTCCAGGTTACATGAAGGGCCTATCCAATTCAGCAAAACAATAATTCTGAACAACCTTCCTTCTAATAAAAACATACTAAAGAGCATTTGTGAACTAACAACAAAGGCCCGGGGGGGGGGGCACTTTTCAGCCAGTACCATCACTAACACTAGTGATAATACATGGTTAAAGTTCTATCGTAATTTAGCCCTAGGGATTTAACTAAGGTGGGAAATGTCTTTTCATAATCATTAAGGTTCATTTATGAAAACTTGGCAAATTTGCTCCTTGACAGCAGCCTATAGTAATCAGTAAATGATTATTTTTTTCAAGTAGAACAATGAAGCAGACATTTGATTGGCTGCCATAGGTTCACTGGCCGTTTACAAATTTCCAAGTGTTTATCAATGAGCCCCAATGTCTTCTAAAACACTGAAGACACATAGTACAGTTATACTTTGAATAAATGTACAATGTTCTGAAAAATTGGAGGGGAAGCTACTTTTTGAATATATTCATTGGTGTAAAGTTTTGAGAAAGTTAAGCATGAGCTAGGAATTTCTCTCTCATGGCATATAAGGTCTTATGGCTAAATGGATAAAGGGGAACTACAATTGTGATTCATAATATTCTTCTATTGTATTGTTTATTAGAAGATCCTACAACCAAATCTTTTTGGTGCAAACAACTCACTAAGAATTATAGCAGGAGCAATTGATTGTATTAGGTAAAAGTGTTAGGGTTAGGTTAGATGTGTCATAGCTCAGAACCCAGCTGCAAAGCAGTATAACCGGGTTACTTTGCAGGTAGAAAACAAAATGACTTAAAAATTCTTTTACAAGATTTTTTCATCCTTAAAAAGATAAAACATGTGTAACAGCTACGGCAAACTCCCATTCACTGCAGGCCATTCTTACATATGAGATGCTGCAGCAGACCGAGGCTCCTCCACGTAGAGTTCCGCAGAGCATTCGGCCTCCCCATGCTGGTTATGGGCAGTCGCTGTGTATTGCCCCTCGTCCTCATTTGCCACATGGGGTATCAACAGGGTGTGATGTCCTCCTTCTCTAATAATATGGATGTTCTCACTCTCCTCTATTGGCTGTCCTGTAATAACACATTAGGAGTACAGTATAGGAAGCCTGAACTGGCACCATACATCTTTGGTTTTGAAGTAGTGCATTAGTAGGTAAGACATTACGTGACCTAGATAGGATCTCTGATATGCCATCCAAATTCCAGTTTCCTTTACAAACATTCCTACCTTCCTATCATTACATTTTTCAGTTAATAAGTTCAGTAAGATTTGGTAACTAATACAATTTTTAGCAGCTGGGGCACTAAAAGAACTGGCATGGGGTAACCATAAGAGCAACACACAGAAAAGAATTGGCCATTCCATAACATACTTAAAGTTATCTTACATTTAAAATACCAATTTAAGACCACTGACACAAAAGATGGTTTGCCTCCTGTTCTTGTCAAGTTTAGAACAATGGTGGTCAAATTAAGGACATGTGAGGCCCCTAGGCTACACTTTGCACAGGGTCCCCTTCTAGGGCAGGGCTTTTTTTGGCACAGTATGCACCACGTTTTTTTAAAAAAAAAGCCGACCGCTGTCTAAATATGCTAGCGGTTTCAAACTTAGGCAATGGCACATGACGCTAGCGTATTTACGCAGCGGTCAGCTTTTTTAAAAAACGTGGTGCGGGCCGTGCCGAAAACACGGCGGATCCGCAATTAACTTCCAAATTATTAACTATTAGTAACAGTAAAATGATTTCTAAAAAAAAACAACCAAATGGTAAGCTTACATTTTGGCATTGGGCACATCATAAAACGAGAAAGAGCACAATAGAGACCTGGTTGAATAAATGCATATCAAAAACAACCTTAAAACATTGATTGCACTTTGATAGTGTGTGTACTGCACTGTAACTGAGCTGAACACACAATTATTTCACTGTCTGCAGAAATTATTTCACTGTCTGCAGAAATTATTTCACAGTCTGCAGGATACAAAAATTATTTCACTGTCTGCAGAAATTATTTCACAGTCTGCAGGCTACAAGAATTATTTCACTGTCTGCAGAAATTATGTCACTGTCTGCAGGCTACAAAAATTATTTCACTGTCTGCAGGCTACAAAAGTTATTTCACAGACAGACTGTTTCAGGCACAGGCCGGCTCTACAGCTGCTGCTGGGCCCGGCCGGTGCCCCCTGTAGCTATCTGAACCCCTGTGAATGGCTACTACTCGCACCTGCTACTAAATAGCTGGCCTCTCACTCTCAGTGGCCTGGCTGGCTTGATATATTTAAAAAAAAAAAATTCTCTGCCCACGGACTGCTGCTGGATCGGTGCCCCCCCCCCACACCGCCCCCATGCCTTTCTCTCTAGCTAGCAGTTAGGCAGAATCGAAGGTGCAGGGCAAGATTAGTTAGCTAAGCAGCTAATAGCAATAAGGCAACTTGGCAAATGGCAAGAGTCACGAAGAACATGACAGAGACAGTCAGACTGCATGTTTGTTCTCTGCAGCGTCGGACTGCATGTGTGTGAGAGCGCACTCAACTCTCTTAAGCCACAGGTGTGCTTCGGCGCACATCAAAATTCCCCTTCCACCATGTGCCTAAGTTTGGCAGATTTAATATTTTAATGTTATAGTTTCTTCTTGATAGAATATCTTACCAAAATGAGTCCATGTGACAACAGGGGGCGGGGTGCCACTAATTTTACAATCCAGTCGAGCTGTGCGTCCCTCTATGACATCTCGATCTGACAACTTGCGAGTGAAGAGAGGAGCCAGTGATGGGTGTACAGTTAGCATAGCACTGCAGGTCAACTCATCTGCCATGTTTAAATAGAGAAGGGAAGAAGAAATGCATAAAAACAATATAAAATATTCACTTATGGTACCACAGAAAGCCAGGTAGTAATGGGGAGGGGGTGCATATAAAGTACTTTCACTTTTTACATTTATTTTTACATTTTCAATGTATTTCCCATTGCTTTCAATGATTTGCTCCTGCATATTCTGCATTTAACATGCATATAATATACTCCAGCGAGTAATAAAGTAAGAATTTAAAAGTAGCTGTGATGGAGTAACTAGTGTTTTCTATGGACAAACTATCCCCATTAACTTCCACTTTGGCTGATAGCTATCCATAATTTATTCAGAGAATGTAAAAGGAAGGCAAAAGTATTATCCAGGTATTCACTGGAAATAACTGTAACTGTAGAGGAGTAATTTATGTTGATTAAGCAGTTTCATTGGCCACCACCTCTCATTTATTTATTTAAAAAGTATGTAGGATCTACCAGCCAGAAAGAGGAAAAGGTAAGCAAAAGCTTTCTCCAAGTAAATATTTAAATTAATTGTAGGAGGGAATATCTTTGGTTTTCTCCAGACCTATGAGAGTTTTATAATCTCAGCATCTTACAATTCACAAGACGTTATTTGAGTATTAAAGCGTTTTTTTACCTTTCAAACACTATTTTTCAGTTCAGTCGTTTTCAGATTGTTCCCCCGAAATAAAGACTTTTTTCAATTACTTTCCATTATTTATTTTTTTTACATTTTTCCCAAAATCTAAGTTTGAAGTTGAATGGTCCTGTGTCTTGTGTTTGGGTCTGACAGCTCAGTAATTCAGGTGCAAACTCTAAATTGTTACAATTTTGCAAAATACTCTCTGGAGTATTAGCAACTATTGTATCAATTCTAACAGATGCCTGTAATGAAAGTGATTCTGCTCAGCAAGGACAAAGATCAGAAAAGATAAGAACAGTTTACAGGGTCGGCGACCCCCCTCCCAGTGCTGCTTTAGAAGGTGAAAAATTACACTTTATACTTCAATATTTGAAAAACGGTGACACATAGAAAGTAGAAAGTAATTGGAAGAAGTTATTTCTGGTGATCTATCTGAAAACAACAGATAGGTGAACAACGCTTTAAGGCATAGCCAACATATGGCCCTCAAAATGTCCATCATCTCAAAGGTCTTTTTCTGGGGTTCTTGGGGGTTAGGTTGGTAACATCCAGAGATTGCCCATGCCTGTATTAGAGTAAATGAAATACAATGCATGGTGATAAAATGTAAGGGTAGTTACCTCTTGCAGTGCTTAGTTTGCAGGTGTAGATTCCACTGTCATCTTCATGGACTGAATTCAGGAGCAGCACACACTGCTTTCCGTTGAAACGCATCTTACAGTCCAGCAGAGCCGGCTGAAGCAACTTTCCACGGAACATCCAATCCAGGTCCATATCGGTGGGGCCCGACACCACGCATTCAAACACTGCTGCCTCCCCAGCGCACACCCTCACATCCTGCAAGGGGGTCAGAACCTCCAAGCTGGTGCTGCCAGGGGACGCTGCTCCCACACAACATCAAAGCATAACAGGACAGCACAAAGTGACAACACAGTGACCAACAGAAAAGACAACACAGAAAGAGGGAAGAGAAATGTTACACCCAGAGATGAGAAAAAGAATGGATTATGGTAAAAGTGATACAGAAGGTGGAACATTTGTCACAACATTGAGATCTTCTCTTACACTTAGACATTACAGAACTCTCAATGTTTTTGAGAAAATGTACATAAAACATGGTGATTAGGGATGCACCAAATCCACATTTTTTTCAATTCTTTTTGCTAAATTCTAATCTGGATTTATCCTTGGTGTTCAGCCCAACCAAGTTAGACTTACTGTAGGTCTCATGCCAGTTAGATTTGGGTTTTCAGAAGACATGGAGCCAGTGGCGTAACTAGATATTACTGGGCCCCACAGCAAATTATTTTTCAGGCCCCCAAAATGTTTTGGGTTGACAATATCTTCCTCTATAGTTACGCCCCTGCATGGAGCATTCTGTATTCGGCTGAATGCAGAAATGATGGATTCTATGCATAGTTAGTCAAATAATAAAGCAGAAAATAGAAAATACAGACATCAAACGGGAATCAACTGCTATTAATTTAACTTCATGTTAATGGGCGATTATTCCTTTTGTAGTTGGTTGAAAACATGGGATCTGCCTTTTTCTGGAAGATGCTTTATGTAAAAGTTATTCAATGTTTTATATTGGTTAATGTTTCTGTAACCTGTCTCCAAAGAAGCTAATGCTGATTTTCAGCTTTTAAATTCAGTTTAAGCAGGTTCTGAAAATGATAGACCCCTTATTTATCAGTTGGACATGATCTATAATAAAGCTTATTGTAAAGATATGATATATTGTAAGATATAGAAGCCAGTGTTCTATAGTATGCTAGATACATACACAATTACTGTTGCCATACTTTCAAGAAAAAAAGCAATACCTGAAATAAAATAATAGAAATTATACCAATGGTAGAAATTGTGTTCTATATGTGTCTATGAAACCATAAACCATTTCTAAGGTTTAAGTATTATGCATTCTAACTGCACCCAGATGAGTAAGTTTTTGGGGAAATTCATTTCATGGAGATCCTTCATATACATCTGGTTATATTCTATATTTCAGTGATGTGTAAAATAGTAATACGAATCTTGTTTGTAGAATTTCAAATTATCCTTTTTAGCTTTAAACTGACTGACTGTTATAGTTATTACTGAATAGCCATTTGTGGGACGATGCTCTATATGCACAGTATCACCCCCAATATGATCTATCCATGTGTAGCCAGACTGCATTTGCCTAACCAATTGGTTTGCATGGGAATTGGGTATAGACCCATAACTACATCCCTGGCCTAATGCAAACAATTTCCAACAGGATTTTTATTTGATATTTGGTCAATCCTGGACAAGATATCAGTTGCTGTTTTGGGCCCATACAAGGACTAATCATCTGTATCCTCAGACAGAAGTTTGTGTGTGTCACCAATCAGTATTGGCATTTACTGTTGTTTTATGCATAATAGAGTACAGCCACCTGCAAAGATTACTCATCTCTCCTAAATTAAGATCATCACAAGGGATATATATACTGTAATTTAAGTACAGAAATCTAAAGTTAAAACATTCAACTCTTTCATTCTTATGGAAGGATGTCAACCAACCACATGTCATGAGAGAGATAATGAATCTAAGGACTGGATACTGAGCTTTTTGACATCTTATTTCATTTAGTGTGAGAGGGATTCATAATTCAAATGAATACAGCACTGGATCATTATCTCCCTCATAAGATGGGGTTGGTTGATGTCTTTGCTTATGAGAGCTTGTATTTTCTTTTGCTTTATTTATATACATGATCAAATGAATGAGACTCCAGAGACTTGTACAGAACACCTGCCACTGAATACAGATCACTGCACAAACTGACATTGTATTGATGGACACATTCCACAGACAACACTATAACAATTTAAACAGGAATTTCAAGTGGGAGAGCCTCCCCCAGCTGTAAACTGAACTACAACTCCCATAATTAAATGATGGGAAATGCTTGTGATTAATAACAGCTGGTTGGCCAATGGGTTAACTTCTACAGTTCAATGCACAAACGGACGGTCTAATAATTCTCTTTATCACAAGCCATAATCAAAGTTCATAATCAATAACTAATAGCAGAGTGATTTGTTTTAAAAATCTACACTTTAATCCACAAAGTGCAGGATAAACTAAACCGTGTTGGCACATAAATGGTTAATGTTCTGGCAACAGGCAGTTTGGGAGCATAATTCAGTTCTGAGCATAGGACTTAATTTGTACCCAAGATATTTGTTTAGCAGGAAACTTGCATCAAATAGGGCAATATAGAAAAAGCAATATTTTTTTCATACAAATCTTTTGTTCTTTGTATGAAGGTGATGCAAAAATGAACACATTACGCCAAGCTCTGAACTGATTAGCCATCCAAATTTGTTCCAACGAAAGGTAAGCATTGAACAGAAACAAGTTATTCTTTGCAGCAGTTTTAAAAAACTGTTTATGGAGCTGCTACTTGTCTCAAATTGCATAACACACTATATATATAGACCGTGAGCAGCACCGTTAAACTCGTACACGAGGAAAGAATCAAACACACAACTGTTCAAAATCATGATTTATTGGGACTACAAAAAAAATAGATTTATGTAAAACAAAATTTGCTCTATTGTAATTGTTAAAGGACAGGGTTTGTTCTGCAAGTGAGGCACAGAGTACGAAATATTAGCAATAACTATCCTTCTTCTACACTCTCTAGACCGTTCTTGTTTAACACAGACCTTTTACGCAGGCCTGGACTGGCAATCTGTGGGTTCTGGCAAATGCCAGAGGGGCTGCTATAAGGTGCCATAGAAAGTTAGTATTTAGTGGGCTGGTGGGGGCTGTTTGGGCCTCTGTGTTCCTGAAATGGCAGGGCCTATTTTAATTCTCAGTCCGGACCTGAAATGCAGACTTTTAAAGCCCTCTTTGGCAGCCCCTGTGTTAATTAATTAAGTCATAAAACCATTGTTCTAAATATAATACAGCTAGGAACAATGTTTCCCTGTATTATAGGTCTGAGCCTTAAACATGTGCAAAAAGAAACTGTTAGAACTCTATATTCCCTGTAATTATTGATGCATAGATCATTCATTGCATTGCTATGAACAATTTACAATATGTCTTCTCTGCTGGACTTGTTGCTTCCTCTGGCTCCATGATAAAAGGGTTAGCTGCTGGCCAGTTAAGATCTAAGCAAGTTTCTAAGCATTGCATTTTCAGTGTTCAGTATATCTGTATACCACTCACCCAGTCCAAGGATATTAGCTGATCTATTATGTCATACATAGGAAAATAAAATAAAAAGAGGGTACCACCTTTCAAATATAGTTATTGTTTCACTTTTTGTCACTTCATCTTTACAATGTCCTATAATTCTGCATAATTGTATACTCTGGGTCACTGGTGATTTTAATGGATTTCTTAATTGGGTGTGAGCTAATGTCTACACATAGGTACAGTAACCTCTGCAAAATTACAGAGTCCAGTCTACACAATTTAAGAGCAAAATGAAGTGGGGCCAATGAGTTGGTGACATCAGGTGACTGTTGTGCATCTACTTTTGTGTTGTATCAGATATTTCTGCCAAATAGTTTCCTTCTGAATTATGTTCTTACTGATATCGCATGGAAATAGTAATGAGGGTGTGTTTTGTCACATATTGAATCATCTAAAGGTGGTTATAGAAGCACCAATAAAATCATATGAAACAAATAGACCTGGGAATCAGGTCAGAAAACATCAACAACTGTTAGTGCTGAATCGTCAGTTACATTTAGAATTCTATTGTTTTTACCTGTGCTGTATATCTGACGATGCAGCTCTATCACGTCTGTATTTAAAATGAAGGATTCTTTGCAGGAAAGATTGTAATTGTTCCATCTATGCCCACCGTAAGCCAGCAACTGGATCTTAGCATTCGATATTAATTCCTACAGTCCTACTGTAGTGTTATCATCATACAAGGGCCAAAAAAGTGCTTGGCATAGTAGGTATGGAACTTGGAAGCATGACTTGATGTTATTGGGGAATGTTAGAGAAATGTGGTAAAAATTAAAAACAACCCCAGAAAATGTTTTATTAATATAGCCTGTAAAGAGAAGTAGGAGAATAAAACTCTAAATATAAATATGGCTAGAAATAACATATTTTATATACTGAAGGTTCAGCTTCTCTATAGTAGTAATGATCCAGGCCTTTAAAGTAGGGATGCACCGAATCCAGGATTCGGTTCGGGATTCGGCCAGGATTCTGCCTTTTTAAGCAGGATTCGGATTCGGCCGAATCCTTCTGCCTGGCCAAACCGAATCCAAATCCTAATTTGCATATGTAAATTAGGGGTGGGGAGAGAAGTAAAAAATGTTTTGCCTTTCCCACCCCTAATTTGCATATGCATATTAGGGTTCAGATTTGGTTCGGTATTCGGCCGAAACTTTCGCAATGGATTCGGGGGTTCGGCCAAATCCAAAAAAGTGGATTCGGTGCATCCCTACTTTAAATTTATCACAGCAGTTTCCCACCTTGGATTTTGTTTGGAGTGTCTGCGACACGCACATGCTCAGTGTGTTTTGAGCAGCTGTTATGAAGCTCGATTAAGGAGTTATCATAAAGCAAAAAAGAGGTCTGCCTGTCATAAAATCTGATGCTACAGGGTTGATTGATTAAATTTGATGCTAATTGTATTGGTTTCTGAGTTGCTATGTACCAATAATCTGAAATATTTACTAACCAGCCTTATATTGTGACATTTATATGATATATATTTAGTGTAATGTGGGTCAGTCCCTAAACTCAGTAACTGACAGCAGCACCCAACCAGTAACCTGACATCAACAACATTTCTACTTTACTTCTTTAGTTAAGTTTTCCGTCTCCTTTAAATCTGTGCAGGCATGGGTATTCCACTATATTTATACACTGTATGTATAAAGGGGTATTTTACCTTTGTTTTGTTATATTTTTTAAATAGTACACCAGGGGTCACTGTAGCACATTGCACTTATTGGCAATTTTTTTTAACTTTTCACCCTGCCCTAAAATAAGTGTTAAATAATAAACAATAAAAACCTATTGAATAAAGTCATAAGGGGTCAGCCAAAACTGAAAGCAAAAGAAAACTCTATTTTTTGTAGTCTGTGCACTACCTTCTGCTCTTTTCTCTATTTTTGCTGCCCCTTCCACGTATTTAATGCTGACTGTGTTAGTAAGCTCTGTATTATTAGGGGTGGGGGTATTTTTAGGTACAGAGTGCAGCATTCACCAGGGTCAGGGGCGTTTCGGTGGTCCTTGTTGCCCTGAGGTTGCTTTTCTGATGCCACCCCTGGAAAGTTAAAGTTATTTGTAAATATAATTGCTATTGAAAACTGAATCTGTCTGTCCCTTCTGTTCTCTTAAAACAATGTAACTAGTCTGGTCTCCTAATGCTCCGCCAGATGAAAAATGTCGGGACTCTCCACACATGGTCCGAAAATCGTATGAATCCTTGATTCGTACGATCAGATCTTTGTGTCTATGGCCAGCTTTAGTCTTTAAGGCTAATTACCTATAATGGGCTTTGTCTCTCAAGAGAGATCATGTTCTGGGTGTAGTTACCTGACTGGAGAGGCTTAGACTCGGCTATTCCAATGTATTGCAATGTAAAGGTATTTCCAGGTGCTTTGCCATCTACAGGGATAATAAAACTATTAGCCTTAATCAGCTGGCTTGCAACATAGTTTCAGGAGTCAGAGAATGTTAACAGACAGATACTGCTTTGAATATCAATTCCTTCAACAATGTACAAATAACCATTTTTCATTAATGTACACAGTATAATGGAAATTTGCTGAAAATTACATTTTCTTTCATTACGAGGAAAATTATTGTAATAGCAACTCAAAAATCACATTGATTTCCCAAATATCAAATCAGATCTCAGGTTGGGCCTTTATATCTTTTAATTGTTACATAAACCACCCCTATATCCGTTTCTTTAGAATCAAAAACATGTGTATATCTAAATATAACTATTCTTATAAGGGGTTAAGGACTGAGTACTGTGAAAAGCTGTATGTGTGTAAATGTATAAATAATGTTAATAAATAGCAATAGAAAATGATAAGTGGGTTAATTCCTGTTTGTTTTGCTTTAGTAGATAGATTGCTGGTGCTGTGTGTGTTGTGCCAATTCTGTCAGCCATGCTGGGTGGGGTGGGCATCACACAGAGCAATATTCTATCTTTTTGTTAGCACAACACATTGGACTCTCTTAATGGTTCATTCTGGCATAGACAATTTCTGCTGTCTATTTGAATATAAGGCTGGGGCAATATATGTGATCCTCTTTGAGGTAGCTAGCTTGACCTGTGATCTGAACAGGAGTTAAATCAGTCTGAAAGGCATTTTAAAGGGAACCTGTCACCCTAAGAAATAATGCCAAATATTATTTTATGATTTTACTCAAAGCAATATAATATTCACTTACACTGTATACATTATTTTAATCTTGTTTTGTTTAGTCTTGAAAGTCACATCAGGCAGACAGGAGCCATTTTGTGGATGATATTATTAAATTGAGTTTTAAATCATGCCAAAATCTTGTTTTTGAAAAACAATGGGGCACCTGATGCCAATACACAATTAGATTGTAAGGAGGAAGAGGGAATGTGAGGGGTGCAGGCACATCTAGGAAGTACAGAATGGAAAGTGAAAGTAATTGCCTAAGGCATAGAGGAGGGGCAGGCAATATATGATTGATAGGTGAGACTGTTAAACAACTTTATAACAGGTATGGTTGTTTTAATAAAAAAAGAATTTGGGTTTAATGTTTAATTTGAAAATAACTTTTATTATACAGCATTTTATGCCTGGGTGACAGGTCCCCTTTAAGACCTAATTGTGGGTGCTTACCCAGAGTGATTGGAAAGAATATTGCTGGTTTGCTTGATGCCACATGTAGCTCTTTTTGAATCAAGCCCTTTATGTGTTGCTTTGTGACATACAGTGGATATGTCTGCACACAACTGTGGCTGTGCACTGATACACTTAAATATATCTGCTAAGATGGTGTAGGAATGAGAATCTGTTCCCTGTAAGAATAGAAAGGAATGGGAGCACTCCAGCAGTCTAAGTGCAACAGTGTACTATAATTAGTATACTATAATTTACATTGGTGCTACTCACTGATATATGGCCCTGGCCTCCAACTGAAGCAACACGAAGGAAGCTAAGTACATACAGTATGCTGCCAAAAGTAAATATTATTTATTTAGCCAGTAAACCTGTGCCACCGCTGTAGTGCTTTTATTTCTTTTCATATTGCTTCAGTCTGTTTCCAGTGCCACCGAGATACATGTAGACACATACCGGTTTGATAGATTTGACTCAGAGCTATAATAGTCTTTTTTAATCTCCTATTACAAGAGTCATTTATAACAACACTGCTGGTAAGCTTTATGAACCATATTGCATTGTACTGAGATAAGTGGAGTTACCCTGTTATCTGAGCCATCAGTCTCATGACTACATTTATACAGTTTAGAGGCCATCTCATGCCTGGCACAGGTGTATACCAGCAGTGGTTTCAGGAGCGGTATACCAATTTAGTGCAGTCTGTCAGTGGTCTCAAAGGGTGAGCATCAGTGACATAAGGAGACCCCTTCCATACGTTCTTTGTTCCATTATTTGCAAGAGGAGGCATCTCTTGCTCTTATGTCTCTCATCCCTGGTTCAGACAGGCCAGGGCTGTTGTTTCTCCTTTCGGCACAGTCCATTTTCTCGGACAGCTGGATGGCTCCTGTATTAGTTTGTTAGTGATAGGAGATTATCTGACTCCCCCTGTATACAGACAGAAACTGCAGTCAAGGTGCGTGCGAGCTGGCCATTCAAAGCACAAGCCAAAAGCTGTCAATGCATGCATTATACAAATGTAAAAGTAATGAAATAGAAGAGTGCATGTTAGGTTACTTGTGGACCATACCATAATTTAAAAAGGCAACCAAATCCCTCAACAGAAAAACCTGCCAGCTAATTCAGTGATAATGACAATTTAGTTATGCAACAAATTAGCTCTTTAGCGGGGAATGAATGTGGCTAGTTAAAAATCCAAAAGAGAACAGGAGAAACCCTTCAAAATCAACTCAAACCTAAACTCAAATATTTGAAATATCCTGTAACTCAAACGCAAAAGGTGGAGATCAGATATATATATATATATATTGATTACAAGGGCCACTATACCTTATATGTTTTGACAGAATTGTGAAAGTATATGTTAATAGTTTCATTTATAATTTTATGTTATGATCTTCTTAGGCGATAAAAAAAACCTTGGGTTTTTGTCCTTGCTACAGAGAATTAAGTCGATGGCAAAGTTTTGCTGATGGACCATGCCCTTGAGCTGTTAGGCCATCCCCCCCCCCTTTTGGTAGATTGATAAGGGTATTACTAATGCAATAGGAGGGCTATGAAAAAGCAAAAGGAAGACTATGACCAGCCAGCTTGAGGGACAATGACAGCTTTAAAAAAACCTATAACTGCAAGCTAAGCTAGTAATTCTTTTATAGAAGAAAGTAAAAAAGTATAGTGGTCCTTCAAGCACACTGGCACATTTTTCTTATGTTTTAGTTGCCTTTTAAGAACATAGATAGCATTTCAATATTTTATCAGTCATAATTAGATATATTAACATGCTAAACACAAAATTTGCAAATTACAGAAAACTGCGGCACATGCAAGAAGCTTAAGTGTTACAGATTTAAGGTAAGATACATTTTTTAAAGTTAAAATATTACATTTCATCATACAAAAGATCTGGCCAATAAGAACCCTTCATTATAAAGTGACAGTGAGCAAGTTTTAAATACAGGAGAACCCTCATTTTACGTTTTTCAGGGGACCAGGAAAAAATTATGTAAAATCCAGGAAAATGTAACATCAGGGAAATGTGTTAAAGTAACTTTTTCTTCAAGTACTGAAAGGATATAAGACAAGAGTCTGTTTTACTTTGAGATACAATATTTACTGTGTTAATAACAAGAGTTAAGCTTTGCAACATTAATGTTACACTAAGGGAGGCATGTGGAAGGCCTCTCTGTCAGTCACATACACAACCTAAAGCATTAAGTGATTGGTGCAGGACTGTATAAGGGGCAGACTAATTGGAATTGACCATTTATAGGCAGAATCATGGCAAAATATACATCTGGTTAGTATTTTAAACCTCTTTATTTCACAAATAACAACATTCATAGAAGGGGAAAAAGCAGTTTTTGGGAACATCAGGACAAAATGTTGATGTAAAATCCGGGAAACATTACTTAAAATCAGGTAAATGCACCCATTAAAATGCATTATAAATTGGTGGGACCACAAATAAAAAAAATTAAAATGCGGCTTAACTCAAAATCAGGGTAATTCAAATCGAGGTTTCACTGATACAGGTTTCACTGTATCTTTCAAAATGTTTGATTATCTAATGTAGCAACTGCAATCTGAGATCTGTCAGTCTACTGTAAATGCATAGAGAATGGATT
Organism: Xenopus laevis; assembly: GCF_017654675.1. Taxonomy (NCBI): domain Eukaryota; kingdom Metazoa; phylum Chordata; class Amphibia; order Anura; family Pipidae; genus Xenopus; species Xenopus laevis. The sequence goes on along the minus strand of NC_054388.1, from coordinate 53,556,196 downwards.
CTGCATACTGTATTTATAATAGGGATGCACCGAATCCACTATTTTGGATTCGGCCGAACCCCCGAATCCTTTGCGAAAGAGGGAAGTATATGTCTGAATAGCCACAATACACCAACTTGATATTGTTGAGATATTTATAAAGCAACATAATAATTACTCTTCTCTGGATTGCAAAGATTTTGCACTATTGGCAACATATGTGCCTGTGCATACATTCAGGTTTTGGGGAAAATGGGGTCCCAGATCTGTTTAACATTTCTCAATAAACCTTACAGCCCAAACACAAAAACACAGGGATTTCTTGCTAGGCAATCTTCATGAACACTGTTATATGTGACCATGACCAACCTTCAATCCAACCCCATGGGTCGTTCATTGCAACTCTTTGTGTAACCAGATACTTTATTAATATTTATTTTCCTGAGCAAATAATCTATAACATTATAAACTGATGATCAGCTATCTCCAGTGGTATCCCAAATCTGGTTTACAAAGCTCTCATGCAGCAGGTTATTGTTTGGGGATAGTGCCATGCAAAGACCAGAAGGAGCATATCTTCAGGGAGAGGCAGCATGCAACAATGTAGTTAGGAAGATTCCTCTGTCTGAGTTGCCAGATCCACTATCCAAGAATCATGGAGTATACTGAACATAATATCTAAAGAAATCATTCTTCTCTGGGCCCTATATACAGACACCAGCTTCTTATAGAGCAGGTCACAAATACATCTGATTTCTTAGATTAGAGGGCATGCAAATAGGGACAGCTACCCTGGACTCTACACACACTAGAGATAAACAGAGTAGAAGTTCTATTTAAGAAGAATGGTGGATAACAGGTATAGTAAGTCAAACTGGCGACAGTAGGACAAGATGGCAGCAGTAAGTCAAGATGTCCAAGAGAGCATTTATCTCACTGTTGATCAGTCTGCATCCTTTTAGTTTTTGAAGTACAACTACCAACACATTCAAGTAGCTTTAAGCAGGGGGGTACTGATAGGATGGAAAATATAATTCCTTGTAAATAAGAGTGCCCTAAAAAGTCTATTTTTCTGTCAGTCCCGCAACAACATGGATCTGCCTAAGTATAAATCAGTCCATGAGTCAAGTAGACTGATATGTAATTACATTAGTGTGTGACAGATTTCTTGATATCTTTCATCAAATCTAAGCACAACAGTGGTTCTATTTTATATATACATTGGTAAAATGCTTATAGATATCCCAATAAAACCAATTTACAAACGTTCCACATACATCTGTTGTACACCAAAAGGTTCTACTTTGTCATTTTGCAGAATCTGGCAGTTTTGCAGATCAACTTTTTTTAGTTGGTGTTTTCTTGACTAAAGAAATCATAGGCTGAAACTTTTCAAGGTCTATTAAAACCTATGCGCACCCAAACATGTAATTTAACTGAACTCTTCCTCTACTCAAAGTGGTCTAGAATTCTCAATTCTTTCTTAAATTGCTCTTTTACCATTAAATATAAAACTTACACAAATCTCTAATCATTTCCTCAAGAATTTTCCGGACGGAGAAAACTTGTGTTGGATTTAGAAAACTCAACCAACAGATTATAAATATATACAGTAAATCTAGAAATGCTCAAAACTGATTTTGCCTTTCAAATTTAGAAAATGATGTTATAGAGCAGAGGTCCCAACCTTTTTTACCCTTGAGCAACATTCTGATGTAAAAAGAGTTGTCGAGCAACGTGGTCATGAAAAATGTTCCTGGGTGTCACAAAATCAGTGCTATGATTGGATATTTGGTAGCCTCTATGTAAACTGGCAGCCTACAAGAGACCAGCACACTGGTTTTATGCAACCAAAACTTGCCTCCAAGTCTGGAATTCAAAAATAAGCACCTGCTGTGAGGCCACTAGGAACAACATCCAAGGGGTTTGCTCACAAGTCACTGGTTGGGGAGCACTGTCATAAAGGGACCTATTTTTCTTTTTTTTCTTGCTGCCATGGTAATTAAGCCATAGCAATCGCACACATTTTTAAATGGCCATACCTCAGAGCTATATAACAAAAAAGAATTCTATAAACATGACAGATACCCAAAGACCTATGTATTAAATCTAAAGACAAAGACAAAACAATAAATACCTGGCTGATAGTAACAACTACAAAATCGATGCATTTTTATTACAGCAGTTTTGAACAGCAGTGTTTTATGGGACTCAAGATTATTCTAAGGAAAATCGAAAACCAAACAAAGATAAAAGGTTCACTTAACTAATAGAGCTTAGTGCCATTAAATAAAATAGTATACACAGTAATTTGCCTTGATTCATCCCTTATATATCTACAAAGAACTGTAACGATGCTAATATGTTTGTTGAGGTCTAGCTTATGGGACATTAATCAACTAGATGTTAAGGGTCATCTTAATTTATTCATTTCTAACCATTTCCTTTCCATACACTGCTAAAATGGCAAAGCTCTATATGATTATATTGGCATATGAACATCCACTTACCTAGAACCTCAATCTTCGCTTCACATTGCTTTGTCCCATACTCATTTATTGCTTTGCAGGTGTAGAATCCAGAATCTCGTTTATCAGCCCCTGCAATGTGTAGTGAGAACATCCCCCAAGGACCTTCTGATATTCGAAACCTTCCACCAGGCCTCACCTGCTGCTTGTTCTTCAGCCTTCAAGAAAAATGGAGCGGCAGTTAGGAGCAAGATCTTAAGGAGAAGGTAACGCATCAAAACTAAAAAAAAAAACTCCGAAAATAAGACGTTAATAAACAATATGACTGATTGGTTATATTATGTACCACATAGTTACTGTAGGACTTTTGGCAAGTGTGAAGGAGATAAAAACACATAATTTGTCTTGAAATCAAATTGATATATTCTACATGGTTTCTGTATTTTCATTTTAATTAGAGATTAATTCATTTATAATTGACATGTATAAAGCAACATGTACATCATTATTACAATGTTGACAATTAGCATAAAAAATTGTAGCATAAAGAAGAGAGGAAAAAAGAAGCAAAGGAAAAAAAAAGAAGGGTGATATTCTCGCTTATTAAAGTATTCATTAAAGGATTTCTCCCTGCTAATTCCTCAGACATATACCACGTAGTGAATCTGAACACATAGGCAATTTCTCTTTGTCTAACAGAGGATAGTGTTTGTATGTATTTTGTCCAAGTGGCAAAAAAAGATGTAACCTCCGCTCTCTATCCAGAGTGGCTTCCAGCCAATCCATACGGTAGGCATAATCAAGTTTAGTAAACATGACTTTTAGTGAAGGAGGCAAATTCGATATCCAGCACTGTAGTATTGCTTTTCTACCGACCGCAGAGACAATGTTTGATAATTTCTTGTCGACCTTTGGTATTTTTGCTGTGTCTCCAAAGATTGACCATGTAGGTGTAAGATAAATCTGAATATGTAATATGAGTTTACAATAGTCAGTGACCGCATTCCAAAACTGTTTGATCAATGGACAGGACCATAAACAATGATAGATGTCAGATTTCAAGGCCTGGCACTTTGGGCAGGCATTTGAATCGGATCAACCCACTTTTTTCCGTATATCAGGAGAAAAATATCCCCTGTGCAGTATGTTTTAAAACATGACATGGAAGTGGCTTGAATTTAGAAATGGTAACGATTTAACATGTAGCGTAAATAGTTTATCTCGTGTAAGATGTGGAATTTGATGCAGCCATTTCCCTATACCTCTATTAAAGTCCCAGTCGGACAATGGTGCTTTTAATTTTATACAGAAGGGAGATGGAAGGTTGTATTGTGTCTGATGGAAATAGGCGGTCCATTGTCTACATCCTGAACAGGAATAGAGCTAGTCACTGTTTGCGCATAGTGCCTGACTTGTAGGTATGAGAAAAAGTCCCAGGTCAATGAGGGATATAATTCTTTGAGTTCGGAAAGGGAATAAGGGTTTGTGGGATTACGCATAAAGTGTCTAACTTGTATAAAGCCCTGCTTTGCCCAAGCATGAAATGGGTTTCCAATATAGTTATTTAGAAACTGTGGATTACCTACAAATAGTAAAAAAGGAGACAGTGAAAGAGAGACAGAAAGCCTATGGCGTGCTGCCCGCCAAGCTCTGTTTGTGGTGTGTAGCAATGGATTATCCTTCACTATCTGTGGGATTTGTTTCTCGTCTAAGTGTAAGAGAGAAGTCAAAGACATGTTTGGTGAGAGTGTCTGATCTAATGTAGGTAGTGCAAAAAATTCTTTATTATTAACTCAATCGGTTGCATAGCAGAGGTTACAAGCCAAGTTATTTGTCTGCATGTCTGGAAGATTTATCCCACCATGGGATTTTAATTGTTGAGGTTTAGTCCTGCTGATCCGGGGATCTTTACCTCCCCAGATAAATTGACTGAGTGCTTTGTTCAGCTTGGTCAGATCCTTGCGGGTAAGGAACAGTGGAAGCATTTGTAGCGGATATAACAGACGGGGGAACCATATCATCTTGATTAGATGGCATTTTCCTAAATAGTTCACTGGCAGTTTTGACCATACACTGAGCTCTTGAATCAATTTATTCAGTAAAGGAGCAACATTTGTATTATATAATGCATGAAGTCGGGAGGGGATCTGAATTCCCAGGAACTGAATTGCCTTTGCAGCCCATTTGCAAGGGAAGGGACCGTGCCATGTGTTTTTCAGGCAAGGATTAAGGGGCATGGCTACCGTTTTGGCCATTTTTACTTGAAATCCTGCCACCCTACCAAAAGTTTCAATACTGGTTGAAAGATAAGGGATTGCCTCTGATGGGTTAGTCATACATAGCAGTATATCATTTGCAAAAGCAGTTAGTTTAAATTGGGTAGGGCCAATTTGTATCTCTTGAAGGGCTGGAGAAGCAAGCAATATCTGCAAAAAAAAGGATCAAGAGCCAAATTAAATAGTAATGGGGAAAGGGGGTACCCCTGGCAGTTGAGGGGAGAGGTATAATTGACTGCTTTATCTTACGTCCATTCAGCTGCACACTTATTGGTCAGGTGCTAAATCCTGTGCTACACATTCTAATTACTTAAGGTTTCTACCAAGTAAACTTTTAGGTTTAATTGACTTAATGATAACTACCTGGCCTCTGGAGTATGAAATGTCCAGTGGCCATAGAGCTAAGCTGGTGACCATCTCAGTCAATGAAAGATAGGAAAATGCTTGGAACAGGAGCAGGCTCTGAGAGAGTTGTGTGTGATCACTCACCAGTTGATTATAGGTTTGGGTTCACCTTCCACCTGAACACTGAGAACGATTTCTTGACCTTCAAACCCTCGCTGGTCCAAGAGAGTCATCTAGAAATAATTAAATGAGTGAGAAATGGTTAATACAACAATTAACAATAATTCTAAACTCTTCTAGCACAAAAACAATGTCAAATTAACATTGCAGCAGCTCAAAAGGAAAAGGAAATGCTTATTGTGTCTTCAAGCAACTCTGTATCTAGTTGGTCAACTTGTGCCTTGTATGGTTCAGTGATTACCTTCCTGCACTTTCCCATATGTTGTAACAGAAGGGGAAAAATCACATTATACACAATAATAAGTTATTAAGTGTAGTTTATAAAGGAATAGCATCAACTACATTTTATATTCAAACCAGTTCTCACCTTGAAAGTAGGAGGAGCTTTGAATGTGGGACCTTTGCCAGCCATCTTATGCTGGGGTGTAGTAGGCTCACTTAGATCTTCCTGGGGGCTGAGGTACTCTTCATCAGATGTTATGGGGCTCAGAAGATCACGAGGTGTCCCCCGATGTGCAGGCGACTCTTTGGTAGGTGCTGCAAAAAAAAAAGAAAAATCCAGAATTAAGAGTCTGAAAAAGATATACATGTTTAAAAGCTCACATGTTGATGAGTGTTAATCAGATGGCAGAGAAAAAAAAAGCATTTGTATCAAATAAAAGCTTAATAAAGTTTGTCAATAAAACCATTGCTAAATATAAAAAGCGTTACAATATAGCAATGTGTGCACCAAAACTGTTAATTTAAAGCTTACACAGTGGGTGCTTTTTGTAGACGTCTGGTGCCATGTTTTTGGTCCCACCTAGGAAAAAGTTGGTACAGAAGGTGCAGAATATATATAAGATTAAATGAGATCATAGGTGATATGCCAGAGGGGGTATTACAGTTACACCTCTAGTTAAAGTTATTATATAGTTTGGAAAGAGAAAGTCATCTCTCTTCATTTTAGGTTTGATTTTGACAACTTGGGAGTGTTACCTCTGCACCTACAGTCAAAAAAACTAGCAGGTTAATAGGTTTCCAATTAAAATCAAATTCTGCCAAGTGTATGAGTGTAATTACCAGTGGTAGTGAGATTAGATAGTAAGCTCCACTGGGACTGAAGTGTACAATGAGATATTCTCTTTAAAGTGCTATTTGTCTGTGCGATATAAAGCCAAATCATGTTGTCGCATGCACCTTTCAGATTATAAATCTCTGGTTAATCTAGTTTAGTTCATATGTCACCATTATATGCTTTTTCTTTTTTACATAGATTCATTAAACTTTTGTTTTCTACACGTTGCAACATGGCCCAAGTTGTTACAATGTTTTCCTTTAGTATGTGGGCATTTAAGAGTTCACTGTTTTGCAGGTATTTTTAGTAGTATGCCATTTATTATGTCCACATCAAGTGCTTCAAAAAAGCAAATGGTTAATTGGGTATGAAGACTGAGAAGCATATTGCTTGTTTATGGGAATTAAAATCACAGGGTGTTCGAATCCAACCAAACAGAGTAAATCCCCACAGCTATTTGGAAATGTATGAGGTGTGTCTCTAAGTGCTTAGGTGTATTATCAAGGTGGGCAAGTATTAAAAATACAAATCTTTCTGTTGTCCATCTGGTGTTTGTGATACTGTGACCTTTGGACACTTTTCAATACACTTAGATATATTTAACACCCACAGAAACTTAAACCTGCCTATAAACCGATCTGCACCTGTGCCACATTCTCAAGCACTGATATTTAAGCACCCTACAATGCCCACAGTACCAGTGCTCAGTATAGGTTGCATACATGTGCAACAAAGATCCTTAACCACTTTTCATATATGAGAGCTACAAAAAACATTACTCCCTTCCATAACAATCCATAGAATCACATTTTGACCACCATCTCATATATTAAAACTTTTCATCAAAGATTCTTCTAGGAAGTTGCACCAAAATAAATCATTTGTAACCCACAAATTTGTATGTGGAAGCACAGTGAAACAACCACTAATACCTTAAAGGGCTTGGTGCCAGACACCTACTCTCCTCCCCCCATGCTTAGCAATGGCATCATTCCTTACTGCCAAAAAAAGACAGTGTGGAATTTCTGCTAGGAGCAAATGGACAAACACTGACACAATACTACAGAAACACAGAGCAACAACTCACCGAAACAGAGCTACAGACCCTCAGAATCATTCTGCCTATATAGAACTGCAGGCTGAAATTGGGGAAATTCTAATCTTAGAGACTTAGAAAGAGACATGAATAGAAGAGAAGAGGAAAAGGGTAAGAGTGCAAGAAATTATGGAGAGAAAATGATAGAAGGAAGGAGAAAAGTAAAGGAAGAGAAAAGGATGCACATTAAAAGGAAAAAGCATAGAAGGAAAAGAGGGAAGGAGAAGGGTGGAGAGACTGTGCGTGACGAGGTCACCTCGAGTACAATTCGTTGCTGTATTTAGACTTTCACCCTTCTCACTCCCTCCCACATAGTCCAAAACAGCAGGGAGAGAGAGAGACAGAGGACAGAAAGGAACATGGGAATGAGAATGACGAAGCATGGCAGTAGCTGAGGGGAAAGCGCCAACTATTGCTATGCCAGGTTGTTTTTCTTATATTGGCAGAGATCATATGACAAAAAGTAAACTCTCATAGCTTGTTTTCTTTCAAGAATATTTACATAGAAGCTGATTTACTAGAAGGGCTCATTTACTTTTGCAAGTGCAGTGTGCAAAATGTCTGATGTGCCAACACAAATGCGATTGTGCTTGATGCAAATTGGCCACAATTGCATGTCATAATTTAAGGTGTTCCGCAAATTTCCACGTTTCGCCGCCGATTAATAAATCCGCAAAACTGCTGCAGAAATTCGCCAGGAAAAATCTGCTGCTTTGAAAAAAATTAATCGTGAATCAGAATAGTCGCGTGCATAAACACTGTCGCACGTCAAAATTATTTGGATGCCCATTGTCTTTAATGCATTTGGCCAAAATAAGCGCTCATATAACAATTGTCGCGGGCATCGAAATTGATGCCTATTGTTTCGCAAATTTCTCCGGAAATTCGTGAATTTTGCCCATCACTAGTGCTCAGCATGAAAATCATGTCTGTGCCCATGTTCTCTAGGTGCGTGTGTTTGGACACTGTTTGACACTGGTGGCTGTAGCTACCAAAAGAAGCCCCAGAGTTCCCCAGTGTGATCAGTTCACTTACACATCTCACACTTGGCAGTGCAAGAAGCAACTTTGGATGCAAGTACCTTAACCAAAAGGCATCAGTTTGTGCAATGACACAAATGTGAGTTTTATGATATCCTCTAGAACGGAGGTCCTCAACATTTTTACCCATGAGCCACATTCAAATGTAAAAGTTGGGGAGCAACACTAGCAACAAAAAAGTTCCTGGGGGTGCTTAGCCCCTATGTGGACTGACAGCCTACAGGAGACTCTGTTTGGCAGTATACCTGGTTTTTATGCAGCCAAAACTTGTCTCCAAGCCATGAATTCATAAATAAGCACCTGGTTTGAGGCCACTGGGAGCAACATACAAGGGGTTGGCATGTTGCACACAGGGGCAATCTTGTCACTGCTGCTGTCTCAGGCAGCAGTCTAGATGGCACCCCCACTCTGAGCTTAAAACGTTGGTGTTGGGGCAGGTCAAAGGGGGCGCTATAGCACTCTCTGTACTAGTGGACCCGAATTTCCTGGTTAAAAACCTGTTACAGAAGGTGACTTTTTTGCCACCCCTGGTAACTGTCCACTCACTGCCGCCAGAGGAAAGGTTCTTATCTTGCCTCATGGCAAGAGCAGCCCTTGTGTAAGATTTCCTCCTGTCCTTACCTCTGCTCGTTTGAATGGGGGCTGGCGCCCGTCTCAGACAGCAGTCTAGATGGCACCCCCACTCTGAGCTTAAAACTTTGGTGTTGGGGCAGGTCAAAGGGGGCACTATAGCACTCTCTGTACTAGTGGACCTGAATTTCCTGGTTAAAAACCTGTTACAGAAGGTGTCTTTTTTGCCACCGCTGGTAACTGTCCACTCACTGCCGCCCGAGAAAAGGTTCTCATCTTGCCTCATGGCAAGAGCAGCCGTTGTGTAAGATTTCCTCCTGTCCTTACCTCTGCTCGTTTGTACTTTCTTTAATGAAAAAGAAACCTATCTCCAATATACTTTAGTTAAAAAATCTGTACCATTTTATAAGAGACCTGACTGTATGCAGTGAAATTCTCCCTTCATTTACTGCTGTTGATAGGAATTGTCAGACGGTCCCTAACTGCTGAGCAGGGAAACAATCATACTTATGAACAGCAGGGGGAGCCCCCGCCTTACTTCCCAGCCATGCAGAACTCAAGCAGCTTTGTTTATGATGATCCCTAAGCAGCCCAGACCACACTGAGCAGGTGCACAGTCTTAGTCTTGCAAAGATGTTTAACAAAGTTAAGATGGTGACCCCCTGTAGCCAACTTTGAAAGCATAAATTGTTTGTTTGATTAGGCTTGCGGTGCAGTAAGTTCATGTTTATATTTAGTATAAAAAATACAGCATTTCTAACCTTATTCTATTTTAGACTTTACATGCCCTTTAAGGCTTAGTTCATATTATACTGTCATTTTTATGAATGGCCTCTAAACGTTAAACTTACATGATCTAAACTTAAAATATCCCCAGATTTTACAAACAGATCCCACCATCACCAGATAAATGGTTGCAAATGTGTTGCTTGTAAAGCCCATTTTATTAAAATAACAAAGGGGTTGAACATAAGTGACCATCTTTAAAAGTCTGTTGTAATGTGGAGCAAGGCTATGCATTACCTGCACAGTGGTTGTTTGTTCAAATAACTTTGCTTCAGTTACTGGTAAAATATATTTAATTACACAATGAAATTAACTGCAATCATAAATATGGGATTTATCTTTCAACCTGCAGTTCAAGTGGTGGGCAGACTTCTAGGACCCTTAAACAACACAGAAGGGAAAAGAATATAGATATCAGATATGGAAATGTAACCAAAGTAGATTTCTTTTATATGTTAAGGAGATTGTTTACTGTTTTTGATGATTTCTGTTATTGAGCAAACATGGCTAGGACCCAGAAGTGGTGACATTTCACAAATACTAAATGAAAAGAAGTTACATTGATTTTTTCCTACATACTACATTTGCCATTAGTTTGAACTCTAAAGTTTGATGTGACATGTGACTCCTGTGACAAATTTGTAGTCCAGGATCATTGCTGCTAATGGGAAGCTGAAACTTTAAGCTGATGCAATTTCAGTATATTAAATATGGCATTTTTAGTCATGTTCATTTTAGGCTTTAGTCTCCTTTAAGTTTACCTGCTTGTTGGTTTCAAGCAGTGAGGGTGGTCACTTCTTAAGGGATTGGTCGATTGTTGTGTTGGGATTATCTAAAAATGTCATTTTCGGGCAGGTTTTGCATAAATTGCATATACTGCAACAATTTATGAATATATTTTTGCTGCGTTTCTATAGGTTGCTTAGCCTGCCCATGTGTCAACAGTAATTTGTCTAAATTGATAACGTGAAACATGTAAATCTATTTCTGGTTATATTTTCTCAATAAAATTCTACTTTTTTCTTTTACTTTGGCCTGTTGTTGTATTTCTAATGTTGCACCAGTCCCATTTATACATATATTTTTGGTATTCACCCACTCTAGCTGATGGTTTGAGGCTTGGCACACATCTCCAACATTTCTTCTTGTGAGCTTATACTTTTTCTCTCTAGTATATAACTAAATATACTAGATATAATTATTACCTGGTTTTACTGTGAGGGCCCCGCAGCTGCTGGCTTCCCCAACTTCATTCCGTGCAGTGACTGTATAAATACCAGAGTCTGAGGGCAGTGCCCAGCGTAGTAGCAATGTGTATCTCTCGCCTTCTGCTCGGATTTGATGGGTTGGACTGTTTTTCAGCAAAATGTGATCCTTTCTCCAAAACACTTTGTGCAAAGGAAGTAAAAGAAATTGAATTTATAGGTTATCATGAATGTATAAGACAAAACTTACATTTTAAGGACTTTTTCCTTAACTGGCTTAGTTAAATGGAAAATCCACAAATTATTGCAATCATTCCAGGTAAAATGGTTATATCCTTTCCAATATCTAATGAGACATTAGATCTGATCTTATATATGTCTAGAATCCATGTCATAAAGAAAGACAGGACTGATGTTTCTTGCCAGAAAAGAAATAGAGCCTTATGAGCCTATTTAGTAAGTTCCCTTTTGCCTACAGTATCCTTTTGCTGTTTCTAACAGCAGTATATACACTTTATGAAAAGGTAAGTAAAAATAGAAACAAAATGAGGTACCGTACCTTTTCATAGTTGGTCTTCAAACTCTCCCACTCTTGGCAAGTGAATCCAACCCACCACCACAAACAACAGTAAATATTCAGGTACAGAGATCTGCATTTAAATGTCCTTCTCCTGTTCTCCTTACAATGACAAGTAAGTGGCAAAGACTGATCCTTGTTGTAAGGTTTTTATTTTTTGCTTTGATACATATTAATAACCCATTTTAAATTTCTTTCCTTGGTGTCAAATATGGGTACTGAATTTAGAGCATTCCTATGCCAAATATCTGGTAGAGTTTCAGTGATATGTAAAGGAGCAAAATTATCTTGCTAGGATACAAAGTCAAGTGTTGATTTGATAAAAGTATGTTAGGCTCTTACCTTCTGGAGTAGGGTTTCCAGATATAATGCATTTTAATAACACCTCAGTGCCAGCATTTACTAGTGCACTTTGTAGAGGAATTTCAAACACAGGAGCTTCTACAGGATCCTCTCCCGCCGACACATATGAATCATCTGATGACTCTATAATGGCAGCAACAATCAGTGGGTGAAAAGATAACATTTAAGAAGCAACAATATTTATATTAAATGATATAATATGTCTGCTAAAAAAGAAGATATTTGTATCAAGCCTTAATTTTACGCTTAATTTTATGTTTTCCTGTAATTGTAGCCTTACAGGGCAATAGGGTTTTTTTTGACTGACCCACATTTAAAAGCTGGAAAGAGTTAGCAAATAATTACAAAAACTAATACTAAAAAAACTACTTTTTAATTATTTGCCTTTCCAGCTTTCAAATGGGAGTCACTGACCCCATCACAAACACAAATGCTCTATAAGGCTACATATTTATTGTTATTGCTACTTTTTATTATCTCATTATCTCATCTTTCTATTCAGGTCTCCCCTATTCATATTACTTTATCATACTAAGAGTTTATTTAAAGGGGAACAACCCCTTTATCTCTTTTGTAAATATCCTTTCCTTATATTTTGCTTTTTACTACATTTCATTGCATCAACATTTACAAAGTAATATTGACATAGCTATTGGGGTTTAACACATAAAAAAAATATTTTGTGTCATCTCAGGAAAATGATTATTTAGGGTTAGGGCAGACAGGCAGGGTCGACTAATCTCCCTGAAACTTCGGGCGACTTTGGAAAACAAATCACACATCCCGCTGGCGATTTATATTTTAGCCGATGGGAGGGCAGGGGAGGCAGTTTGGGGAGATTAGTCATCCTGAAAAAGAGGAGATTTGTTGCCGGACAACTAATCTCCCTGAATCTGCCTGTGTGCCCTGACCCTTAATGGCCAAATTTAATGTCCAAACCAGTTGGTGCATTAAAGGGGTTGTTTGCCTTTAAATAAACTCTCAGTAAGACATAGGGAGTGATAATCGGAGACAATTTGTAATTGGTTTTGATTTTTTATTATTTGTTGTTTTTGAGTTATTTGCGTTTTTATTCAGCAGCTCTACAGTTTGCAATTTCAGCAATCTGGATGCCGTGGTCCAAATTACCCTAGCATCCATGCATTGATTTGAATGAGAGTCTGGGATATGAATAGGGGAGGCCTGAATAGAAAAACAAGTGATAAAATGTAGCAATAGCAATAAATGCGTAGCATTATAGCGCATGTTTTTTAGATGGGGTCAGTGACCCCATTTGAAAGCTGAAAAGAGTCAAAAAAGGCAAATTCTTAAAAAAATAAATAAATAAAAAGTGATGGACAATTGAAAAATTGCTTAGAATTAGCCATTCTATAACATACTAAAAGTTAATGTAAAGGTGAACCACCCCTTTAAAGAATGGTAAATAAGAAAAAGATCATATGTACTCACAGCGAATGTACCTGTATCAAGATTAGAGGAGGGAGTGCACAAAAGAGTGAACATTGTGTAGGATAAGTGGTATTACAGTTGCTATTAAGTATGAAAAACAGGGATGCAATAAAGAAGCTCAGCTCTCTTTTTCATTTACACTATTCCATTTTCTACCTGTATTACTTTATAATAATTGTATGCATGCCCTTTATGAAATGAACCCTTACCAAGTTCTGGTGACAAAGGCCTGCTTCGACGGCTCTTTCCCTTGCTTCTGCTGCTTTTGTTGCTTTTGCTGCTGGTGTGTGCATCACTGTGCTTTTTGACCTGTCCCACACCCTTATCCTGTGGTGTTTGGCTGTTGTTATTATTTCCAACGGGGAGTGCCCAGGGTAGATACCTCTTCTCTTCACTTACAGATTCCTTTTCTTTAACAAGTCCTCTCTGAGCTATGTCTAGGGCTGCTGGGGCATGTGTGCTGGACAGTGGAGGTGCGCTTCCAACATCAGGAACTCTCTTCAGCTGTGTATCACTGACTACCTCTTTTTGGGATTGTGCAGGGAGAGTCATAGCTTTGAATACTTGTGGGGGAACAGTTTTTGGTGCAATGATTTTTCCTGAAAGGTGTGGTTGTGATTTCAGATTTGTTTCTACGTGCCTCACAGAGTCCTGATAAACTGCAGAACCATTTGATGATTTTTCTGACCGTGTAGGGGGTTGGCTTGTAAAACCCAGGGGTTCCTTAATTTCTGATATTTGGTTGACAGTGGCAAAGCTTCTGACTAGTGGTTTCCTTGCTGGTTGCTTTTCTTCTGTTTCCGAAGGCTTTGAAGCTGTTGACACTTTGGTTAGCTTTGGGTCCACAGGAGCAGGCTGGGCAGCTAGGGATCTTTGGGGTGATGGTGATCTTCGAGATAGATCCTGTGATGAACGAACGAGCTGTTGCTGGGACACAGTTCTTTTGATACGAGTCAGCTCTTGTGAGAAGCGGGTCTCAATGTCACTAATTCGTCCATAGAGAGCTCCCCTGTCGTCCAGTGAGGTAGTCTTATGTCTCAGAGATGGGTACCTCAAAGTAAACCCACCTATTTCTGATCTTACACCATCTCTTAAATCATCCCTTAGCTCTTCATTTGAGGAACCTAGACCAGCACCAATCCCCTCAGCCCCTGGCTGATCAAAGGATCGTGCCTTACGGAGAGGCAACCACGAGTGCACTGGAAAAGGACTGTCAGTCTGGTCTAGACTTTTTCTTCTCTCTTCAAGACATCTAAGTTTTTCAAAGATTTTAGAGCCTGAGCGGACTAGTTTTGGGGATGCCCTAAGGATAGACACCCGTCCTGATGTCTCACTTAGTGGAGTTACAGGACGAGAATCTTGACCACTGGCCTGAGAACCAACAGAGGACTTTGGTCTCCTAATCTTTTCTTCAAATTCCTCAGTCACTGTGTCCTGGAACTGGTTGGGCATTATGGTTTTCTTTCTAGGTGTAACAGGAGTGGAGGGTCCACGGCCTGCAGGAATGATAACTGGACGCTGGCCAATGCGTGGAGAAGGTGGTGGTATGATAGGGGGCCTAGGATTCACATAGTTTCGTGGGGAGTCTGTTACAGACCCATTGATGCTACCTCTCCGCAGACCCCCTTCTGGTAAGAAGCTGCAGAGAAAGCAAAAGAAGTAAGAACAGTTATCCCAATATACTAGAATATGCAAATGATCTTCAGAGTATTTAGTGAGATCAAGTTTTTTAAATTTTGGGTTTTTTTTGTGTTTCATGCATATAAAAATGATGGACCTGATATTTAAGGAAGATCATATTTTTTACTTTTGCCTACCTGAGATTGTTTAACTAATTCAACTATAAGATTAAAGCTACTTGATTTTGTTACTAGTGATGGGCGAATTTGCGCCGTTTCGCTTCGCCGAAAAATTCGCGAATTTCGCGCGAAATTCGCGAAACGGCGAAAAATTCGCGAAATCGCGCCGGCGTCTCGTTTTTGACGCCGGCGCCCGTTTTTCCAACGCCGGCGCCCGTTTTTGGCGCCAGCGCCCGTTTTTCCGAATTTTCACGGGCGTTTCGCGAATTTATTCCCTGGCGGCGAATCAAGCAAATTCACCGCGAATTCGCGCCTGGCGAATAAATTCGCCCATCACTATTTGTTACTGCAATTGTTAGAGGTGATGTTCACCTTAAAATTAAAAGCTTATGAATGTCTTATGAATGTCTTATGAATGTCTTGGTGGCATAAATTAAATCTATACACATATAGGGATGAGCTTTGTGCACTGTCCATTTTCAGTGCAGGCCAGACAGGTGGCAGTTCAGGCAAAGAGTAACGTTCGTATGAGTATAGCTCTGTAGACATCATAATCAATATTTTTCCTGCATTGCTACGCTGGATGGCTAGAGAAACAAGCAAAATTTTATACGCAATAGTATACACAGTTAATGGGATTTTGCACAAATGCAATTCTAGCAGAATGTTTTAGCTATATGACACTAATAGGTTGGACTTGACAGATATACGTCTTTTTGTAATATGTAATATGTAAGTCACTGTGTTGCCAAAATGAGATGTTGTTTTAATCTGCATAGATATGAGGGACAAATCTAGTCTATCTGACTGATTTACTGGTAACAATGGTGAGAAATTGCATCCATGCATTAACCCAAAGCAGACAGACATATATCTAGTATAGGTAAATCTAAAAACAATTGGACTTGCTGAGTAATCAATGAAGACGTTTCACTACTCATCCGAGCAGCTTCTTCAGTTCAACTGACTGGTGTGGGAAGTTTTCGGCATATACAGTAAACTCTTCCACCAATCCATTTACAATGGCACATTGTAACTCTTCAAAGAGGTGACATCTGAAGAAGTTGACAGAGGTGTAGATTCTGTGTAGTTGTGATAGGATTATCCAATGTGTCATGCAACTCCTAGATACAGGTGTTACTTGTGAGAGTTGCATGAATAGATGTGTGAAGTGTTCTGAAACCGCCAGGGTAGAGATGTTAGAACAGCATTGTATGTAGCAGACAGGTGGTGTCGAAGGCCCCCGCCTCTGTTCAGAGATGGTTTCTCCACATTGACACGAATTGCCTCTTTCACGCCTCGTTCAAACCAGCGGTCTTCTTTATCCAAGGTTTGGACCTTGCTGTCTTCAAAGGAGTGTCCCTTGTCTTTTAGGTGTAGAAAGACAGCTGAGTTTTTGCCCTCTATAGTTCCCCCTCCCATGCTGAGCCATTCACTTGGAGAGCAGTTGTTTGTCTCCCCAATGTATAGATCTGTGCACTCCATATACCACATTGCTTTGTTTTTCTTTTGGTGTTGGATCCTTTGAAGTATACAGGAAACCCACTCATACGGATCAATATCTGTTGTATGATTCCCACCATCCGCTGGAACACAAACTGGGTGTCACCTCTGTGAATTTCTTCAGATGTCACCTCTTTGAAGAGTTACAATGTGCCATTGTGATTGGATTAGTGGAAGAGTTTATATGACAAGAATTTCCCACACCAGTCAATTGAACTGAAGATGAGTAGCTCAGATGAGTAGTGAAACATCTTCATTGATTACTCAGCAAGTCCAGTTGTTTTTAGCTTTACCTATACTAGATATACCATGAGCTGGATGAATGAAAATCTGCATAGTCAGACAGCCATAAGTCTGCTTTTATTAGGTAATGTGCAATTGACTCATCGAAAATACTAGTTTACTAGTTTTTCATTTACAATAGTTATACCATTGATAAAAAATATGAATGTTATGAATTTTCATTGGAAGGGAGAATGCATGGGAAATCTTGTGTCAAGGATGGTGCATATGAT
Organism: Xenopus laevis; assembly: GCF_017654675.1. Taxonomy (NCBI): domain Eukaryota; kingdom Metazoa; phylum Chordata; class Amphibia; order Anura; family Pipidae; genus Xenopus; species Xenopus laevis. The sequence continues at coordinate 53,538,988 of NC_054388.1, read as the reverse complement.
GTATTCTAACTGCCACACATAAAACCTAATAACCTCAGAATAAGCAAAATAGGGGCTACTGCCTGATGCTGGACAGCAGCAATAGTACAGGAAATGGATCGTTTGTATGATGTAAATGAAGGATGTAAATGAAGTAGGAATCACTAGAAAGAGACGGCAGCAATAGTACAGGAAATGGAGCGTTTGTATAAAAACAAAAGAAGTAAACATACAGGTGCAACAAGTAGGAGCAGAGGAGAGTGCAAAGGGGTCAGCCTTAAAATATGAACTTAAATTACTGCTAAGGTTTGCAGCAAAATAAAAAGAACCAGGATAGAATGCCACCAAGTCCAGATTTTGGAACTATAACAGGTTGACTTTTGTACCAATGTTTTTGGATATCTGTAATATTGTTATGAGCCAAGGGGCAAAGCCTTAAGGCCAGTTAGGGTGAGATTTTGTATATACTTAAGTACCATGGAACCATAGAAGGGTGACTGTCATACCAGTAGTTTCATATATATATTGTATCTATAACATTGTTATTTCCTAGGGACCTAGCCTGAACACCAGACATAATTGCTAGCTGTCCTAATTTCCTGGTAGAGCCCAAACTTTTTTCTTTAAATATATGCATGGAAACTGCATGGAAGTTTTGTACAAACAGAAAATATTTCATAAAATATTCTCTTCTTAGTTACTGTTAATAAAAAGGGCTAATAAAAAGCTGGCAAAGCTGTAATAATAGTGCCCACATGGCATTTAAATATGGTAAGTACTATATTTAAATTTAGAGGATGTTTAATGAAATCAACCCTTAATCAGTCAAATTTTTAATTACAAAAAATATAATAACCTTGCTTGGAAATCATAATAGTCGCCTGCTATTACCCGTTTGCTCTTAAGTTAAAGGCAGTCAATAGCAAGAATTGTGGCAGCAGAACTCCACATAAGATAATGCAAAAAACTTAGTTTAAGGTTTGTGGTTCAGGCATGAGGTAGGACACTATGCTGCCTTTCTGTGCCATGATGCTGTAAAACATGCTGTAACCACAATTCTTAATATAGATTGGAAAGTTTATACAGGTATGGGACATGTCATTCTGAATGCTTGGGACATGGGGTTTTTCGTAATTTGGATCTTCATACTTTAAGTGCACAAAATAATAATTTAAACATTGATTAAACCCAACAGGACTGTTTTGCTTCCATTAAGGAGTAATTATATCTTAGTTGGAATCAATTACAATGTACTGTTTTATTACTATATAGAAGAAGGGAATCATTTTTAAAAATGTGAATAATTTATTTAAAATAGAGTTTATGGGACATGGCCTTCTTGTAATTCAAAACTTTCTGGATAACGGGTTACAGAATAACTGTATGAGAATGTATTAGAATAAGTATTTTTCCATTGATTTGTATCCAGTGTGTAATTGAGTAAATATAGCCTCTCTAGATATTGTAAATGAGCAGTTCTGGGTTTGGTGGCTTTTCTACTGTCTGGCTAAAAATAAAGATGGAAGATGATGATGCCAAAATAAAATAGTTGGCAAGATGGATTTTGAGATGGCCGAGCTGGTAATGATGCTTCGAGATGGCATTCCAGCTGCTCAGGGTTACTTACACCCGGATGGCACAAGATCTGCCTCGGTACAGGCTGAAGGCGCTGCTATACAGATCACTGAACCCAGAAAGGCTGACCTCTGAACCCCAGACACTGCCTGGGAACTCGTTGCTGGAAGCTGGAATGAGGGGCTCCACCCCCAGGTGGCGAGCCCCTCCACCCTGAGTGAAGCCTTGCCTTGCATTTCTCGCGTCCCTTTCTAGTACCGTCTGTTGGCTGCCTGACCAATCGGAGAGCTCATCTGTTTGAGAAAGTGCAGTCAGCGTGCTGGGAGTAGTGTGCAAGGAGCTAGCCAGCAGCGTATCTGAATCCCCTAGGAGAAAGCAAAAACATTTTAGAGAAGTGCACAAATGTAAATTTAATAAATAATTGTACAGGAATGGGACCTATTATCCATATGATCAGGACCTGGGGCTTTCCGCATAATGGATCTTTCTGTAATTTGGATCTTCATACCTAATGTCTACTAGAAAATCATGTAAACATTAAATAAACCCAATAGGCTGGTTTTGCTTCCAATAAGGATTAATCATATCTTAGTTTGAATCAGGTATAAGGTACTGTTTTATTATTACAGACAGAAAAGGATATCATTTTTTAAAAATTTTGGATTATTTGAAAAAAATGGAGTCTATGAGAGAGATGGCCTTTCCGTTATTCAGAGCTTTCTGGATAATGGGTTTCCGGTTAACGGATCCCATACCTGTTTCATTATTACAGTTTATTAACATTAATCATTATTGGTTTAGAATTGTGGAGAAGTCTCCCTATAAATATTATGCCAAAAACAATTAAATGAACAGTGTCATAAAAAATATAGGGACCTAAACATGATTCCCAGAAAGAATGTATAATACTCTGTATAGTTTTGTAAAAAAAAATTTAATTAACTTTATTATAAGTTAATTGTAAATAATGTTTATAGTTAATAATATATTATTGTACAAAATGTGTATGACATGGTGATATTCCTGTTTCCAGCTTTTATTCATATTTCCAAGGATGACAATCAGTGTTTTTCGCAGACGCAGTCCCACAATACAATTACCCTCTGCTTATAAGAGTTAGTAGCAGCCATAGAGCAACTAAAACAGGAAAGGTGGGGTGAGACAAGGAGTTGGTCAATTAGTAAACCATTTACAGTAGATAGTAAATTGCTTTGCTGTGCCATTGTGGCTGATGTGTAAAGAGGTCCGAATATGATCCTTAGAAAGAATGTCTAAATAATAGTTTTGGAAATGTAATTTCCTTATTAAAAAACGTTTGTAGTTTCTTTGTTGTTTATTCTGGCAAATAACTACTATGAGAGACTGGTGCCAAAAGCAAATTGCATTGATTTATTTACACCCAACACGTTGCCTCTGCCTGGGTTGGTCTTTTTCTAATTATATGAGGAGACAGTTAGAGATTTTTGGCACAGACAGAATAACAAAGCAGTTGAACTTTTCTGACCCACTTAACAAGACAGAATATAACACAGAACTGTAGGAGCTTGGGTAAAAATGGAATTATACATGAGTAATAATGTAATGACAGAATCCCTGTCCAGTATCCATGTTTTTTATTGTGGTCTTACCCAAGTCTTTGTTTTATACAGAATATAACCATTATTAGTGCTTGATATGGGGAGACATAGTAATTATGCAATGTAGGATAATGAAGTGGACAATCTGATTAGGGAAGCACAGGGAGAGGGATTTTTAATTTAACTTGTCATTTGAGTGTGTTCTGTACATTATATTATGAATAGCACATTGTAAGATTGCTACTGAGTAGAATAATCAATGCTAATGGTAACCAGATGGGCCTACAGTTAATGTCTCTGTAATGTGCCCCAGGCCCCTCCGGCACCATATGATTATTGCTGTGCAGTACGTAGTGTTTCACTGTAGCAGCATAATGCTTTCACTTGATGGTTATTGATTGCTTTGTAATGTTTGGCAATGTAAATCAGCTTGCCAGTTAAACTAAATGGTTATAGCTCAGTAATGGGTGAAAAATGTGTATGGCATGGTGATTGATATTCTTGTTTCCAGCCTCTTGGTTAAAAAGAGCTTTCCTATTCATGCCAAGGGTGGCAATCAGTGCCCCACACTTCCATTAGAATAGCACCCTCTGTCTGGAAGAGTTAGTAGCAGCCGTAAAGCAGGGAACACATGAAATGTGGGGAGAGACTAATAGTGAACCAGTAAGATAGAGTATTGCTTTGCTGTGTCAGTGTAACTGCTATGGCAAGCACTTAGCATGCTCAATCTCTTCCTTTTTGAATGGTTGGTACTTATACATGCTCTGTATTTTGTCAATGAACTGGCATTCCACAGGCCATGGATGCAAGTACATATTTTATGAAGTTGTGTGAGTCCTGCAGCAGGTTGGGTACCCGTGGGTACCGGCATGTCATCCACAAAGAAGTGGGTAACCTGTATGTTGCAGATGTGGGTAAATGTGCAGGTCTGTGGGTCACGTTGCAAATCTCATATATTGCCCTTCTGGTTTAATGGCAGTCAGCGTGTTGGTTGGGTAGCATGTTCAAGCAGGTAAAACTGCAGACTGCATGTACATGATCGTGGGTCTGGAACTACACATTACTAGCCATACCAAGCTAATGCTCTGTAATGTGCAACTAGTCCATTCTTTTAGCCTACCTATGTTTAATTGAATGCTTGGTTCATAATTAGACTCATCAGCTCTAGTTTAAAGGCCCTAATTGTCATAATAAAACAAATCATCTTATTCACATAGAAATATGGAAATACTGTAGCAAAACCCCTATTGGCCCAGTATAGTATACTATAGTGAATAATGTACCCTCTATTGCAAGATATAAGGATATTTTAAGTCACTGAAGAGTTCCATGGCCATATGTATCCTCGTATTTTACAACATGGTGTACATTATTTATTATAATGCCGTTTCAGTGAGTCATGTGACAGAAATGACATCATCAAGCGCCAATTATAACTGATGACATTACTAAGCGCCATTTATATGGATATCATTTACAGGATATTCATAGCTATTGTGTATTATAAAACAATAATAGAAAAATATAAACTCTTATAGAGAGATATAAATCGTGTAATTAACAGGCCATATGCCTTGGCCATTTTAAAACAACCCTTTGCCAACGTAAATAGTAAGCTTATTCTATTTCGCTCACTGTACCAAGCTCTTATTATCTTTTCTTCCTTTTGTTCTTCTTAGGCTGCCCTCTCTCCCAAGAACAGGTAGTCTAGAGAATGAAACCACTATGGCCCCTTGTTCAAGTATACTGTATTGAGTGTTCAGAGGGATTAGCTTGTTAGGGCTAACATTTATGCCACCAGAGGTGGTCTAAAATAAATTACAGAGCAACAGAACAACATACTGTAGGTCTGGACTGAAATTTAGAATGGATCCATCATCCTGGCATTTCAAGTATACAGAGACCCATAGATCCCCTTCAAGCCCAGTAAATAGTCTATAGCATCTTACAGTAGAATTACAGATGTGGGCCTGGCACCGAATTGACATACATTTTTTTAAATACTCAGCAAACTGAAGCAATAGCTATAAAGCATGAGGAGTCCAGGAACACATAACCTTGGGTTAAAAAGCAGCCTGCACTACACAACTCCATCATATCTGTGTTTACAAACTGGGATGTTTCAGCAGCATTAAAATGTTTTATACTGAAGTCCTATCTATAAAGGCAGATGCTCATAAAATATACATACTTGCAGGCTGTTCCAGTGGAATCCTGCCGAATGCATTTTTTATAGGAGCTGCACAAAATCTTCTGCAGCGTCATGGGTTTAGTGTGCAGTTCTGCAATGCATTACAGATGTCTGGCAGCAAATAGGAGATACATTTATAGTCATTCCCATGCCCCCAATCAACTGTTTTTTTCCTAATCCCTGCTCTCTGTCCACTTATATACCCCAGACCTCCAGTTTGGATTTATGGCCTTCAAATGGTCTTTTGTAACTCTGTGGTTAAATTGTATTTGCTGATCAGATCTTAAGGTTGCCACACACTGGCAGATTTAAGATGCTGATTCGGGTGCCAGATATCAATCAGGCAGGTTTGATTCTCCCCATGATCATGGACCACATTGGCTAGTTGATGCAGTCTTTACCCCATCGGCACCCATTCCCATGGTTGTAATCCAATCATTGGGCCCTATGGCTGATATTGCTTGAAATTGCCCTGCCTTTGGTGGGAACATTGGGAAAAAGAAACGCTTGTTTGGCAACCTTCGCCATACGAGCAAATCTTATAGTGTATTGGCCACCTTTAGCCTTGGTTCCAATGTCTGCATCCCTATATAATAAAGCCTTAGATGGTTGCAAGGGAAATCAACCAGCATTTGTTTTATGCTCACACTTAAATGGATTTTGCAGTCATGTTCAGACAAAGGCATATGGTATAAACCAGATACACTCCCTTACAGAAGTCTTTGAGAAAAGTCACCATGGCTAATTAATCAGACCCTTGCTTTCCAGAAGTTCTGTTTGGAACCCGATTGCCTACATGCAGATCTGTACTCACCTGAAGGGGTTCCCAGAGGTGTATTGTTGGGTGCCCGAATAGTGCGTTGTAATTGGGGACCCCCGGCATCTTCTTCCCCTGGTTCAGAGTCTGAAAGAAAAACAATAATTTTTCAGACCAATAGCCAGCTAAAACTTTCAGTTTGGTTTAGATTATGTGTCTGAAACTGACGCTTATATCAATATTATTTAATCGCGGAATGCATCTCATAATAGTCAGTATGAAAAACCAGTAAGACCATTAATAAGCCACAGAATAACAATATATAATAACCACCTTAATTTAATCATTATGCTTATTATGGATTTTACAGTTTATTTTCAGCCCCAGACAAAATGTTTTATTAGCTTATCATCATATCACAGCAGAGGATGACATTACATTATAAGTAACCAGAAGTAGAATTTTGAGGTCCTACCGTAGCTGTGTTTCCTGCAGGAGCGGAATACTTCGCTTCCATAGGGGCAGCGAGAGAGAGATATCACAAACTGTTAGTAACAGCACAAGCAAATATTCAGCTCAAGAACACAAAAAAGTGTTACTACCGCATGCAAGCACCAGAGGGCAGGGTGACACTTGTTCTTTAATGGAAAAAGGTTAAATGATATGATAAAGGATGTGAAATATCCATTTTTTCTGGTCCCAGGTCAGGAGGCCTCTGAAACCATTATTTTCACAAGAAAACGGATAGTAGTCATTAAATAATTTAGATGGCTTAAAATTACAAGCCATCTAGCAGGCTATGGAAGTCTAAAATAATATTAAGACGCATTTAATAACTCCAGACGCAAGCATTGTATGTGCAGTACACATAGCACTTCCTCTAAAGGCCCCCATACACGGGCCATTAAAAGCTGCCGACAGATCAACTCAACAGCTTATTGGCCTGTGTGGGGCCATCCAAGGGCGTCCCCAATCGATATCTGGCTGAAAGTCGAACAGATGCGAATCGGGCAGGGTAATAACTCCTGTCGGATCGCGGCTGCATATTTTCGTTGATGCGGTCCCCATGATCCCAATGATCGGATCAGCCGATATTGTCACCTCAATGTGGGCATATCTGGGAGAGATCCGCTCATTTCGCGACATCAACAATCAAGAGGATCTCCCTGTGTATGGTCACCTAGGCAGTGAAGCTATGTTCTGCTTGTTCTGCTTTTAATGGAGAAAGACATTTTACACTTTTCCCAAAGATGTAAATTCATACACATGGGGCTTAGTGGAGGATTACCACAACAAAGAACCTGAAGATAAAAAGCGTGGCTTGCATGGTGCCCATTTCAGCAGCTATTGGGTCTTATTTACCCTAGCAACCAGGCAATGGTTTGGATGAGAGATGGAAATATGAATAGGAGAAGGCCGGCATAGAAAGGTAAGAAAAAAATTAACAATAACAATAAAATGGTAGTCTCATAGAGCAATCGTTTTTGGCTTCAGGGGTTAGTGACCCTAATCGAATAGCTGGAAAGTGTCAGAACAGGAAGGCATATAATTCAACTGTAAAAAACAAATGTAACATACTAAAAGTTAACTTGAAGGTGAGTCACCTCTTTAATATGCCTACCTACTTATTATTATATACATTACTTCTTTTAAACCCAATGCAAAATATACAGTATACATAGAAAATAAATGTCACAATATAATGCTTATTAGTAATTAATACAGATAATTACTACATGACAACACAGAAACCCGTGCAACTAGCATCAGAAGTTAATAATCAGCCTTGTAGGGTCAGTTTATATTACAGGCCAACTTCATTTTCTGCTTGATAATGTGTGACGACCCCTAAGCTTAGCTTCTCAACAGCTGCTCAAATCACACTGAGCATGTGAGTGTTGCAGATACTTTCCAAGATGGTGACCCCCTGTGACAAGTTTGAAGTCCTGCTATTGAGAAGCTGAAACTTTAGGCTGGTGCAGTATATAAAATATGGTATTTTTAGCCATTTTCATTTTTAGAGTTTAGTTCTCATTTAAATCACTTTAGTTAGGGATTTGGCCAAATCGTTTACTCTTTGATATTTGTTAATATCTGAACCATAGAGATTGTAATAAATGAATCCATTTGGGAAACAAAGTCAAATAACACTGACACAAAAACAAAAAATTTGTAGAAAGCTACACTTTTTTAAGTTATACATAGATACTATGGGGCAAATTCACTAAAGGGAATGATCCGCCACACTTTGCGCCAGTTTGACAGGCACAAATTCGTTACTAGTACTCTAAGTCACTAAAATGCGAAGTTGCGTCTCAACAGCCGAACCCTGGCAAAGTTTTGTTAGTGTTAATTCTTCAGCAAGAACATTTCATGCCGATCTTTTGCTAGCTTTCATTTCTGCCTAGCGAACCTTCGTTAGTACACTTGTGCTTAGGTCAGTTTGAATAGGTCGGGTACATATAGGTCATATATATGTCTTTATTGGAGATGTTGGTGCAAATGCTTGAAGTGGCCACTTATTATTACCAATGTCCAACCTGAATAAAGACAACATAGATCCTCTAATGCCCTAGACATGAGCCCACCCTAAAACAAATGTGGCATGCCCCTCAAATGTTTGGGAAAGAAATGTTAACACAAAAATCTTTAGTAGTTCAGACTTATGAAGGGAATCCCACTTTAAAAAAATGGATAAAACCAGCCAGCATTTTTTATAACTTTTATGACTTTCTGGCATACAGGATATGATGTCACTGATATAAGATTGAGGATGTAGCTTTAACTTTTCAGTTCGCCTGGTCTAGGCGAAGGAAACTCTGACATAAGAGGTAACGTTCTGTAAAATTCGAACTTCAGTGAATTTGCAGAGTAACGATCGTTCACCTCGTTGAAGATTCGCTTGCCGATAGGGTTCAAAACTGCGCTAGCGATGGTCTCTTTCGCTAGCGAATTGTCGTCTACGCCTGTTAGTAAATTGGTGATGTCCCTGCGGATTCGATTCCTGGCAAATTTTTGCTAGCAATGGGCACTTTACCCTTTAGTAAATCTGCCCCTATGTCTTTATAAAGGTGAAGAAAGCCTTAAAATGAATTTAAAGCTAAAATAAATAAAATATTACAACTGCAAGACTTCCTGTTCTCCTGAACTCACATCCACTGCCACAGGGTCTGTGCCCCCCCCCCAAAATTAACACCATTGCCCCCTGATGCCTAATGAAGTCCAAGCCCCATCTATTTGCTTGACTTTGGAAATAGAGCAGCCCAGGAGCCTTCCCTATTGCCTGACATTGGAAAGACAGCAGTGAATACAAATAAATAATAATTGTAAGCCGAATGGGGCATTGCCCAGGTTTCAATCGTAATGCATAATATCTTATGGCTTGATATCATTGAATACATTTTCTAATGACAAAAATTCTCCTTTTAAAGTTCCATAACCTCCACAAATTAGATTAGTTTAATGGAATCCAACCCCCCACAGTTTACAGCTAGGAGCCTTCTGTGCTATGAAAAGGTTATGCTGTTCAGTGAACATACTAAATGCGCACAGTTATTGTAGAATGGAAATTGCTCTGTGTATCCATGACAATGGTAGGAGCATGGTGCCCTGTGTCTAAAATTTCTCATCTTTCTGAAATGATTATAAATAATAAGAGTCTGTGATTTCTGCTGAACAACACAAAACTGCATGGAAAAACTGATGAAAAATGACAATTACACCATATCTGCAATTATTGGTGCAGACACATTTTACAGTTCATTTATTTTCCATGGTATAGAGAAATGAGTCCTTTAGATCTGTTTTTGTATTTGATATTTTATATAAACATTAGTATGTTAAAGATCCTTTATTCTAAGCAACGTAATGATTGGTCATCTTTATTATATATAGTGTTTAAAATATTAACCTTCTGACTATTTTCAAGCCAGCAACTGAAAATGCTATCTGGTTGTTAGTGTCACAGACAGTGGCAACCAAAAGAGATCTATTATGGTTCTGTTTTACTGATATTCTTATTTTTATTTGCTTGTCCTTCTTTTATGGCCTTTCCTATTGATGTTCCATTGTAACTTCCAAACTGCTGCTTGGTAACAAATGTATTTGTCTTGGCAAAATAGCAGTTGAAATTCCAAGATTAATTCTTAGAGAATAATATTACATTTTCTGTAAAACAACCATACTTGATACTATTAAAGAAACAGTAACACCACAAATAAAAGTGTTTTAAAGTAATGAAAATATAATATATAGCAAACCAAACAATGAGAGACAGACCAATCCATATAAATTAGAAAATTTGTCATCTACTGTACATTTATTTATTGAATAAGTAAAAAAAATAAATTATAATAAAATGGTAAATATCTCCAGAACATTTGTTGCTTAGTGCATTCAGAAGAGAACTGATAAACTCAGTGAGACGGGTTGCTATGGTAATATAGGGCCTTATGTTAAATGCCATTATGTATTTATTTTTAAAGCTGTTTCCAGTTGATGGATGCCATGTTTTATTACTATTTAAATTTTAAAAAATTACAACTGGCCAAATCATGTCAGCTTAGTTTTGTTCCTATATTGATTTGATCTTTACTGAATAATCATAATCTTTACTGCAAACTTAATAGAAAGTATGAAGTATGAAATATGAAGTATAATGTTAAGTAACACACAACAAATCCTTTGGCAAGAGACTGTGGGATAGCAGGAATAGTAGGAAGAGATGGTGTCTATAGTAGCAGTGACATAATAGTCTCTGGGAAGGGACTGTGGCTGTGGGATAGCAGGTATAGTAGGGAGAGATAGTGCCTATAGTAGCAGTGGGATAATAGTCTCTGGGAAGGGACTGTGGCTGTGGGATAGCAGGTATAGGAGAGATGGTGCCTATAGTAGCAGTGGGATAATAGCCTCTGGGAATGGACTGTGGCTGTGGGATAGCAGGTATAGTAGGGAGAGATGGTGCCTATAGTAGCAGTGGGATAATAGCCTCTGGGAATGGACTGTGGCTGTGGGATAGCAGGAAAAGTAGGGAGAGATGGTGGCTATAGTAACAGTGGGGACAATAGCCTCTGGGAAGGGACTGTGGCTGTGGGATAGTAGGCATATTAGGGAGAGATGGTGCCTAAGTATTGATTGTACCCCACTATACCAGTGTTAGCAGACCATGATGGATTTTGAAGTACAGCTTCAACCAACCAACATGTCAGCCAAACAAACGGATTGCTGGGACTTGTATGATGATGGATTGGACAGTCCTGATCTGTATAATGAATAAGGCCCTGCTCTGGGCCCCTCAAACATCAAAGTCATGCCATGAGTTATCTAATTATAAATATCCTATACCCATGTACTTACAATACAATCTGAGGCCAAAAGATTGTTCTAGTCTACCATTCTCTGACCTTGATTCCCATCATCACATTATATGTCTTCTAGAACTGTGCAGATGGAACTGGAGTCATTGCTGCACTGCTGAGAGGGAAATTAAGTCTTTGACCCCAGTTTATTTTACTACTGCACAGAACATCCTAACATTCATTTAGTTAAAAAAAAACATACGGAAGAGCATCTTGTAATCATTAGCGATATAGGTCAAATGAAGATGTAAAACTTACTATTGTAATAGTTTTCTAAGCATTTGTAATAGGGATGCAGCATCCATTGTGATGAGCGAAAAATTTTCCCCAATTTTTGCCTTAAAAACCTCCATAGACCTCAATGGGTCAAACGCCATAGACCTCAATGGGTGAAAAAAATTGTTTCGCAACAAAAAAAATTTGACGCCCATAAGCTTTAATGCATCTTGGCCAATTTTTGGGAGATTTGTCATCCACATCAGTACAGATTTATTTGCGGCTGACAAATCTCCCCATCTGCCATCACCCTTGCATAGTGCAAGTGCCAGTTGCACCTATTCTAATGCATCTGGCGTAAGGAGCAGAGCGTTACATCCTGGAATGCAAGGAGCCCTGTAATTGATGTTTGGTATAGGTCATGAATGCAGTGATAACGGTGCAAATTAGGGATGCACCAAATCCACTACTGAACCGAATCCTAATTTGCATATGCAAACTAGGGGTGGGAAGGGGAAAACATTGTTAACTTCCTTGTTTTGTGACAGAAAGTCACACGATTTCCCTCCCCGTTCCTAATTTGCATATGCAAATTTGGATTCGGATTCAGTTTGGCCGGGCAGAAGGATTCGGCCGAATCCGAATCCTGCTGAAAAAGGCCAATTCCTGGATTTGTTGCATCCCTAATGCAAATACAGGCAAGCAAGGTGCAGTGTGCATATTATATATCAGGTAATTGGTTCATTACTTTGAAAAGGTTGGACAACACTGATATAAAAGTATAACATGTTTTAGCCATGAAAAAAAATAAAATAAAATAAATTAAAAATAGCTGTACTATAATATTTTTGGAAATCACCTTTACCTTTAATGTACCTTTATTTTCTCAATACCCATGATGGTAACGCTGGGCACTAATTATCAGATTATGTCTAAGAAAATTCTGAGCACAAATAGAAGATAAAATGTCAAATAAAAAACAATAAACAGGCCATTTGTATATATATATGGCTGCGTTGAGCGAACAGGTATGGTTAAGTGGAGGGTGGGATGGTGATGATAAAGCAACGCACCATGAGTAAAGCGTCCGAAGACCCTCCGAGGGTGTCCCGATTTCTAAGAAGGAGAGAAAGAAGCATCTGTGTTAATTGCCTAAAAAGGTGGCAGATCTTTGTTCTGGTCAACCTTCAGAATCCTGTTTTAGAACACATAAGTTCATGTTAGTAAAAGAATTTCAATGCATCAATTAATAATGATCCCAGTAGGAATTCCTGTTCCATTACCATGACAACAGCCACTGACCCTGTCACTTTTAGTAAAGGCCCGCAAAAAATGCTGACCCACTAGAACACTGATATGAGAAGGTCTGTAGACTTTATAGCCTACACTGTATCAGGAATGATATGTCATGTACAACTATAATGGGTATCAGTAACAAAAAAAAATTCTTCTTAATAGGTTTTTGGGTTGAAGCATTTTGTGAAAAAGTAAGGATTTTATAAATCCCCAAAGAGTTTCACATCAACATAAAGACACGGGGCTGCAGGCTGAATTATACAGGGTTTTCTGAGTATCACACATGTATTATAAGGGATAATGTACCCCATACTATAAATTATAAGGATATTAGAAGTCACCGAGGAGTTCTGTGACCATATAAAGATGCAGCGCTGCAGGCTGATTTATACAGGGAACTCTAAGTATCACTCTTGTATTATAAGGGATGATGCATCCCCTACTGTAAATTATAAGGATATAAGTACTCACTGGAGGTTCTCCGATTATATTAAGGCCTAAGGCCTGAGCAGAGTAGCATTATACAAATAATGGAACGTCTTGTTAAAATTTAACTTTTTTATGGCACTGATTATAAGGATTTATAAGGATATAATTTAAAGGAATTTCATGGCTCTTGTCTATTATGTTATGTTATACAGCCATCTTTTTCTATTTTCATAAGTAGCAAGTAAATAGTAAAATATAAGGATAGTATAAGTCACCAAAAAGTCAAATAACTGCACAAGGCCAAAGGCCAAGTGCATTTATACAGGGCATGGAAATCTGTGGTGCCTTTTACTTTCCTAATATTTTACAACAGATGGTACATTATTTATAATATACAAGTTTCAGTGTCATGTGGCCAAATTATATCACTAACCACTGATTATAACTGACATCATCAAACACGGTTTATATAGTGAATAATGTACCCACCATTGTAAAACACGATATCAAGGTGCTTTTACACAGGTCATGAAACTCAGAGGTGACTTCTTATAATCTCATAAAATTTTAGTCATGTGACATAAATCACTTAGCAGGGATGTTAACTGATGACATCACTATGCACTGTTTATGAGAATATAATTTAAAGGATATTCATGGTTCTTTTTACCCTAACAGCCATTTGGGCTGCTGACTGAGCCTTCCCATTCCAAAGCTTTATTGCACTGTAAGTGATTAGCTCCACAGATTGGAAACTTTTTCCCATAAGGGCTAAATGTGAAGGAAGAGCATGAGATAGAAACTGTTATGTTCATTTCTGCTAGGTATTTCCTGTAGCACAACAGCATTGTCAAGGTTGTTGGCAGTTTGCAGTATGTATAGGAGACTTACATAAAGAGATATAAGGGGTCATGTCCCCAGACATGAGTTCTACACCACTTAGGAGGGTGCAAAAACTTCCCCTTTAATGCTCATTTAAGAAGCATTTGTGTTTGGGGTCTTGCTGAGCTATGCAATTGTACAGGATGAAAACTCCAGTGCAAGGCACAGAGCAGTGTGTGGGGTGTACTGTGGGGCAATCCATCTATCCATGAATTAATACATATGTACAGTAACAGGACTTGAGATGTGGTACTAATTATCAAGGAGTCTACCTGTTCTATTTTAACCAAAAATTAGCTGGTTATTAATAACATTTAGTAAGTAATTTGATTAAAATTTTCGGGTCGTTCGTATTTGATCGAATATTAGACGTTCGACTTTTTTCATAAATAACCTCCCATTCGAGTTGTGAGGACATTTGAATTTATTTATTAACAATTTCAAAAATTGACATAACTTCGAAATTCTACTTTTGATAAATCTGCCCCTAAATGTCACAAGAGGGAATCACATAAAGCACAACACTATCTGGACACTATGCACAGCAGACTTTCCCCACTACAGATTTAGATGATGCAAAACTAACATACATTATTTCATTTACTGTAGCATTGAACACCAGCATGTCAAGTAAGGCAATTATAATTATGAGGGATGAGATGTCTACAGTCTGACGCCTTCATGAAGCAACTGGCAGGATAGTTTAGGAATGCAGAAATACTATATATAGTAGTGTTTCGTAACTGTTTGCTCAGGGGATGAATCTGCTTTGTGGTCTAAAATTTATTTAGATCCTGCCATATATATTTTAATTACTAGGAGAAAACAACATTACTAAAGGGATCATAGGGTCCCACAGTAAACAGCATTTTTGGGTTCCAACTCATTAAAATTAAAACCCTTGCTTTATAATATATACATTTGTATACTGAGTTGGTTTAATAGGACTTAGCAATGTTGGCCATACTATGTCTAGTGGCTATTTTTTCTTTCACCAAAGTGGTGCCACTGAGGCTGTATAAGTCTTGCATTTTCCTCAGAAGCAATGGGGTAGGCAGTAGGCATATACATCCTTAAGTAACCTTCAACAAGGAGAGACCTCGATTCTGGGATGGCAGTGGATGTGATTTACATAGACTTTGCTAAAGCATTTGATACAGTGCCACACAAAAGGTTACTGGTTAAATTAAGGAATATTGGCCTGGAACATATTATTTGTACCTGGATAGAGAACTGGCTAAAAGATAGACTACAAAGAGTGGTGGTAAATGGAACATTTTCTAATTGGACCAGTGTTGTTAGTGGAGTACCGCAGGGCTCTGTACTAGGTCCCTTGCTTTTCAACTTGTTTATTAATGACCTGGAGGTGGGCATTGAAATACTGTTTCTATTTTTGCAGATGATACTAAATTGTGCAGAACTATATGTTCCATGCAGTATGCTGCCACTTTGCAGAGTGATTTGTCTAAACTGGAAAACTGGGCAGCAAACTGGAAAATGAGGTTCAATGTTGATAAATGCAAGGTTATGCACTTTGGCAAAAATAATATAAATGCAAGTTATACACTAAATGGCAGTGTGTTGGGAGTTTCCTTAAATGAGAAGGATCTAGGGGTCTTTGTACATAACACGTTGTCTCATTCTGGGCAGTGTCATTCCGTGGCTACTAAAGCAAATAAAGTTCTGTCTTGCATAAAAAAGGGCATTAACTCAAGGGATGAAAACATAATTATGCCTCTTTATAGGTCCCTGGTGAGGCCTCATCTGGAGTATGCAGTTCAGTTTTGGACTCCAGTCCTTAAGAGGGATATAAATGAGCTGGAGAGAGTGCAGAGACGTGCAACTAAATTGGTTAGAGGGACGGAAGACTTAAATTATGAGGGTAGACTGTCAAGGTTGGGGTTGTTTTCTCTGGAAAAAAGGCGCTTGCGAGGGGACATGATTACACTTTACAAGTACATTAGAGGACATTATAGACAAATAGCAGGGGACCTTTTTACCCATAAAGTGGATCACCTTACCAGAGGCCACCCCTTTAGACTAGAAGAAAAGAACTTTCATTTGAAGCAACGTAGGTGGTTCTTCACAGTTAGGACAGTGAGGTTGTGGAATGCACTGCCGGGTGATGTTTTGATGGCTGATTCAGTTAATGCCTTTAAGAATGACTTGGATGATTTTTTGGACAGACAAAATATCAAAGGCTATTGTGATACTAAGCTCTATAGTTAGTATAGGTATGGGTATATAGAATTTAATTAAAAGTAGGGAGGGGTCTGTGTATGGATGCTGGGTTTTCATTTGGAGGGGTTGAACTTGATGGACTTTGTCTTTTTTCAACCCGATTTAACTATGTAACTAACTAACTATGTAACTATGTTATGGGGAGTGATGGGAGTTATAGATCTATAATAGTTGTGCCAGTGGGTCACTTGGAGGTATACCTATTGTATGAGTGGCATGGAGCAAATTATTCTGATGATTGCAATGCATCAACACTGTTCCTGGATTACAGGCAATAGTTATTTGGACATGGTCTAATATAGGGGTGGGTTAACACATCAAGGTCTATTTATAGGTGTCTTATTGTATTATTGTGCCAGTGAAGGCAAAACAACTGGATATGAGAAGCATCTATAAAATACTTATTATAGGAGCCACCCATTTACCTGATTCTTTTTGTTTGTGCCACATGGTATAGCTGAATCAGTGAGGGAAACAGACCTAGATATAAGGGGCACCCATGTAACTCAACTTACATAAATGTCATAGAGACATGTAAAAGACTGGTGTAGAGATTTCTGGTTGATAATAGGTTTATCACAGCAACACATTTTGCAGGAATTTCAAACTCAAGGCCCGACAGCTGTAGTGAATAAGCTCTCAGCAGTGGCCAAAGTGATTCTGGTAAATGCTGCCAATCCACCTGTCCTAAGCATTATATTTATGGAAAACTGCATTTATGAGCCATGAGCATTTATTTGGTAAATTGCCATCTGTTCTTAGCAGGGGAAGGGATGGTGTCCCTTATTCTATGGGGTACTAAAGAAATAAAATTCAATAAATGTGGGGTAAGATATTTACTCAGCAGCATCAGGTCATGAGGATAAGGGCAGAATGTACTGTGATGTATCTGCTCTGTAACCCCCTCTCACTGTTTGATTCCTGCTTGGCTGCCAGCCTGTCCCTTGGAACCAAGAAAATCAGATGATTACTTGCCTGATGGTTTTAAACATCAAGTCAATCTCACATACCAAAGGCAAAAGAAGAATCTGATAATATTGAACAGTAAAACATTCCTTCTATGCATGTATACCCAATAGATCAGTCCCTTACTGGATCTTCCTTACAAGTCACAATTTCCATAAAGCAAAGGAACACTCCTAAAGTCTGTCCCATCTCCAATTCAACATTTTTTTCCCTGGGACTACGCAATTAGCTTCATTTGATCTGTCTATACAGAGTCAGACTGATCTGCTGAGTACCTGGAAATGTCCTGCTGGGCTCTGGTCTTGGGTGGGGGCAGGGTCTTTCCCTTTTATGACTGGAGAGATATCTCTATATACATAAATATTCTACATAGACTTCAGCGAGCCGTTATCCATAAGCAAATTGTATTAAAATTCAGTAATCGGCTATATAAAGTTCAGTAAACATCTCACACTATGACATACAGTATCCTGCTTGCTCTGGGGTGTGTCAGAGACAACAGAGAACGTAACCCTCTGGCACATTGCAGAGCAGAAAGCACACTGTGCATGGAGAAGTTTCACATCAGCGGTGAGCTAAAATAAACGCTATGGTGACTTTTCAAACCAGTATTTTTATTTAGTGCCTCTTAGGGGCAATTTAGTAAATTGCAGGAAAAATCAAAACTGCACCGAATTTTCACTAATAAATCTGCTCTATATGCATAAGTTTAATTGCACACAAGGCATTCATGTGTTGGTATTACTGGCTGTTTCTGCATTCTTCACCAACAAGAAGCAATTCCTCTGGGACTAAGAAAGGGTTAAACCCATTAAATAATGTAAAGGAAAGATCTGACCATCTAGTATGCGAGTTAATTGCAAGCCGTATCTGCAATACATCATAATCAGGCAGCCTAGTCAATAAACACCTTTATATCATCCCCTCTATTGAACAGGACACAAAAGCATAAACATCAGTAGTAACTCATTTTTTTGGTGCTTCATCTGTTGTCTACTTCCATTTGACTCAAGCTCAAAAGCTCAAAAATCCTGAAAAACACAGGCCATAGTTTGCAATGCATAATTTGGTAGTGAATAATTGCCCATTATATGGATAGCGTCGGCCAACACTGCTTTGAACCACTCCTAGCAAACTGTGCAAATGATCCAACTGGTTTTCATGGAACGGACCTGATTACATAAATGGAATAAGGGTCTGAATTTCATAAGCAGTGGCCTGGGAAGTGGCCGAGTGGCAAGAAGTCAGTGCCGGTGTAGATGGCCGTTCAGACCATACAACTGGATGGGTTGGGTAGGTGACTTGGAAACTAATTGGGAGGGAAGGGGCTTCAGAGGATGGGACATGGGGCATGAAGGTATTGGTGCCAAGTTAAGAAGTATTGCCTTGGGCACCAATACTACTTGACCTTGGCTTAGATACATGACTCAACAGACCAGGGAAGGGACAAAGTGATAATAGTGATAAGCAAATACCTGTACAGGGACAGAGCAGGTAAGTATCTGTATAAGGAAAGATCTGGTAGGTATCAGTACAGAGAGAGAAAAGAACTCTAGCAAATGTGGTGCTCTGTACAAGTAATAATTAAACACGGAATTATATTAGGTTCATGTTACTTTGTAGTTCTCATTATACTATATTCCTTAATGTTTTATTTAAATGATTCTTCAACCTAGCATTTTGTTTCATGGTGCAACCAACTGACTCATTCTTTCACTCCCTGACAAACAGCAGAGATCAGTTCACACTAGGGGACGATTGTTAGGTTGGGGGGAGCATGACACAATTTAACTAACTGACTCATGCTGTATGAGTCACTTTGTAACGGGCAACTTTATTCCAATCAGTGAGTCATATAGGTAAATGGCATCAATTGGTTATGCCAGTGAAACAAAAACAGTTTATTTTAGTAAAGCGTTAGATCACAAAATATTGCAAAGAATTAACAGTTGTGGAACAGTTTTAAAGAATCCAGTGATGCGTGGTTGATTATTATATTCACAGTTCCTATAAGTGGTTATGCCGCAATTCTGCCCCTAACTTTCCTTTTGGAGTTGGGCAGAAGCATTTGACAGTTTCTGGTAGCTTGCTGTGGCATTACAGCCTCTTATACAATATACATTTGTGAGTGATAGGGGAAGAGGCTGCTTGGGTTTTTTTGCATAGCGTCAAACATAGGGATGGAGGGTTGCTGATTTCATGTCAGCTACAGAAACAGGGAATGGGAGTAATAGCTATGACTTGAAAAGCCTTGGAAGGTTATTTCTGTTAACTTTTTCCCTACAATTGGGAGCACTATCATATGGGAAAGAAACAAAATGAAATTATTGGACAGGTTATTGTCAGCTCTGCTTTCATGTACCATACACTATGAATTTTAAACAGGATCTTCAACAAAAAGTGTTTTTAGCATAATGAAAGAAAATTTAATTCTGAGCAACTTTCCAATATAGCTATTACTCCCATTCCCTGTTTCTGTAGCTGACATGAAATCAGCAACCCTCCATCCCTATGTTTGACGCTATGCAAAAAAACCCAAGCAGCCTCTTCCCCTATCACTCACAAATGTATATTGTATAAGAGGCTGTAATGCCACAGCAAGCTACCAGAAACTGTCAAATGCTTCTGCCCAACTCCAAAAGGAAAGTTAGGGGCAGAATTGCGGCATAACCACTTATAGGAACTGTGAATATAATAATCAACCACGCATCACTGGATTCTTTAAAACTGTTCCACAACTGTTAATTCTTTGCAATATTTTGTGATCTAACGCTTTACTAAAATAAACTGTTTTTGTTTCACTGGCATAACCAATTGATGCCATTTACCTATATGACTCACTGATTGGAATAAAGTTGCCCGTTACAAAGTGACTCATACAGCATGAGTCAGTTAGTTAAATTGTGTCATGCTCCCCCCAACCTAACAATCGTCCCCTAGTGTGAACTGATCTCTGCTGTTTGTCAGGATCTTCAACAAAAAGTGTTTTTAGCATAATGAAAGAAAATTTAATTCTGAGCAACTTTCCAATATAAATTCAAAGTTATCTGTAAATGTAATTGCGATTGAAAGCAGTGTCTGTCTGTCTCTTAAATTTCCCACCTCTCCTTTCCCTGATTATTCACACCATAGCAACACTATGGGGCACATTTACTTAGCTCGAGTGAAGGATTAGAATGAAAAATACTTCGAATTTCGAAGTTATTTTTTGGCTACTTCGACCATCGACTACGACTTCGAATCGAACGTTTCGAACTAAAAATCGTTCGACCATTTGATAGTCGAAGTACTGTCTCTTTAAAAAAAACTTCGACCATCTACTTCGCCACCTAAAACCTACCAAGCACCAATGTTAGCCTATGGGGACCTTCCCCATAGGCTTTCTAAGTAATTTCTGATCAAAGGAAAATCGTCCGATAGATGGATTAAAATCCTTCGAATCGTTCGAACGAAATTCAGTAAATCCTTGAACTTCGATATTCGAAGTCGAAGGATTTAACTTAGATGGCCGAATATCGAGGGTTAATTAACCCTCGATATTCAACCCATAGTAAATGTGCCCCTATATCATTCAAGCACTTCTCCAGCCAAAACTCCACAATTCCCAAAATGCCATCCATGTTCTGTAATTAATACAAGCAGGAGAATAAGAGCAGTGTGCAGGGCATTGTGGGAACTGGAGAAGTGTTGGGAGGATTGTTGGATCTTAAACCCTGTTATATATATCCCTGAGTTTCATTAAAGGCAGGTAGGTGCTAGGGAAATGTAACAATGAATGTAGCAAATTGTGACAGTTCAGAATTTGCACCTGGATCATTGATCTGTCAGACAGGAACATCTAAGACATTAACTTAAATTTTGGAAAAATTGTTTAAAATATTGGTAGCATTTGGGAAAAGTATTTATTTCTGGTGGACAATCTGAAAATAACAGAACTAAAAAAAAGTGTTTGGAAGGCTAACAAACCCCTTTAAACAAGAGAGGCCTAATTTTGATGTTCAAAATATCATTTGTATAATGAGTCAATGATTAAAGCCTATCCTTTCAGTGAGAGTGGTTTAAAAATCTTTACTGAAACAGCAGCAACATATTCAGACTCCTCCAGCTCTGTATTCAGGGTCAATTGCACTAGTGGGGTGTTTGCAGTGGGTTCTCTTTCTCCGTTCTTGGGCCACTTTGAACCCAGATTGCCCTAAGTGTCAGTTATAGTATCCCCCATATGTAATAAAATACACTAAGTTTTCCAAGGAGCGGTAACACATAGCAACCAATGAGATGTTTGCTTTTAAATAGGTAAATGCTTCCTGCTGATTGGTTGCTATGGGTTACTGCTTGCGGACAAACAGTGCATTTTATTACATAATCTCATGTGTCTTAATGGTTTGTATGCTCCTACAGACTGTCTGACAGAGCCCAATTGGCATAAATAGTATGTAATCTATAACTGCAGCTGAAGGTCTGGGAAACTTGTGTGTCACTATGTGTGCAACACTCCTGTCTGACTTGTGCTGTGAAAGCATTTGTGTCTTATTGGCAAAATGCTATAGAAATATCACAACATTTATTTGTGCTTTGTTTAACATGTAGGTATCCTGATAAACACCTCAGTATTACAAGGAACTTAAGTGTGAGTACTTTCTGCTTCTAGCTGTTAAGCTCAGAGATGAGGGTGCATACGATATAGTGCCAAGTGCAGTGTGGAATATCAGCTTTCTAAGATGCCATGTAAAGATGCCAAGAGTTGGGTACAGCCGTGTGCTTGAAGCATAATGGGAAGCAAAACATTATTCTGAACAGGTGTGAGCAATAAATTATATGTACATTTACATGTTAGGAGGCTAAATTAGCAGGTTCTGCAATCAATTGTTTATGAGGCTTGGTTTAAGACTTCCATACTACAGAGGTCCTCAATCTTTGAGCATGAGGGGTGAATGCTTATCAGCTGGGCCAAACATTTCTTAAAAGCCAGCCTGCTGAAGGCATCCCTGGACCTAGAGCTGTGGGGCCGATAAAATGTTTTCATATATTGATAACCTTGCAGAGATAAGGGACTCTCAAATTGTTGGATCTTAAACCCTGCTATATAAAGATAGGACTCTTTTATGTTGTGTTAGTATTGTGTGAAGCAGGACAGTAGCAGGCAGGGTCATGTAGGTACAGTTGCCCAGAAGTGTAACATACCATGTGAGCATTTAGGGTTGTCTGAAACAAGGCATGTATATATTAGCCAGATATACCATTGCTTTTGTTACTGTATATAGAGGCTGACAAAGGAGACAGAATTTCGAAGTTTTACCACTTCAAAATTTGACCCTTAGTAAATGTGCCCCTTAATGTCTGATAAAACTAAGCCTGGGTACAAACTTGAGTAGAAAAGGTGCACATGGTGGGAATGTCTGATTCAAACCCATACACATATCTATGTCTGTGAATATAATGTTTATGTACTGCATGATTTAAATTGTTATGTTACTTTCTACTGATGTATTGTTTCCCTTCTGTCCCTATTTTACATTTGTTATTAATGTTATTAGAGTCATTAATGGCCAAAGACAGACTGGATGGCCCACTGAGGCTGAGATCTCAAGGGCCCTCTTTGTGACCACAAGAGCTCCTCTCCCATTGTCCACCGGGCTTTTGACTGTTGTCTTGCCAGCTCAGTCCGATGCTGTTAATGGCTGCTAATTGCTGAAATAAATCTATGAAAGTTATAGTCCTAACATTCTAAACAAGTCTGTATCTCTCAAGCTAAATGATTGACCTTATTTAGACTTTTACAGAGTATGATAACTAAGGGTATTCCAGAACTTTTCAGAGCATCATTCCATTAACGCTTCCCTGCTATATAATAGGTCTTCAGAGTATTATTCTGTTTGTTAATCTCATCTGCCTGTTGAAGTAGATCTTGTCTATGAGCTCAGGCAACACTGTGCAGTAGTCTTAGTGCCCTACTTCCAATTTTGCATTATAATATACCTAGCACTAAAGATGGCTGCTGGGGTTTGTTATTTATTTATTTTCTTCAAAACAAGTGGGACAAAGTTTATTACACATAGAAACCCTTACCTTTATTTAGATTTTTATTAGTATCAATGGTAATTGGATAGTGTAATGTTCCATTAATTGGGGAATTTGAAAAGATACCTGCATGTTAAGCTTCACTATCAATATCAATATCTGCTGTCTTTTTGATGCTGGGCCACGTGTGATGGCTGCTTATCTGTACCTACTGCTATGGAGCACTAACAGGTTCGCTGTCCAGTGGAGCCATATCAGGCACTGAATGAGTTTATACATAATCCCCATTATGTTTCATCCACAGACTCATTTATTTCTTATGACAGATTTCCTGGAAGAGTAAATGAACCTTTCCACAGTTGTAAGTTTCATAAAGGAAAAGAAGATTATCACTTTTAGCATTATCCGAGCAGAGATCACACTAATGTAGAAATTTCCAAAGCCTGAGGGCATTTAAAGGAGACAGAAATCCTGTTTCTATGTATGGCATGTGCTTAAAGTAATTCTGAGTGTGCTGTACCTAGCAACATTCCCAGTCAGTAAGCCTGTTGGTAAATATGGAAAATGATCAAATTCTGAAAATATCAGCAAATATTTCAGTGAGCTGAAATTCAGGCAAGAGAGGTAAAACTATGCCAGCAATAACATATTTGCCATATTTGATTACAGTTATCTATCTCTGTTTTATATATCAGCATATCTGGGGATTGACAATATCAATTCTTAGAATAGAAAATAAGTTTGACATAATTTGGCACTTTATCATTAGTTTGGCTTTACTGGGTTATAGTTGAGTTTATAGGCTTCTCTTACATCCAATCAAAAAATCTCCCAATTTAAATACTAATCAGTTATTACTGTCATGCTTCATTAGCTTTCTAATAGAAGTTGCAGCAATCTAAGAGGCTGTTTGCTGTAGATCCGTGGAGAATTAGACTTTGAATGAAATCTCAAGATTGTTACATCTCTAACATTATTTTGGGGACAGTTGTTATATCAGTACTAAAACAATGTGGAAAATAGTGCTGCTCGTTTGCAATAAATCAATCAATAAATAAAATCTGTAGACTACCGCAAACATTATACATATTATTGCATTTAAAACACTCATTGCTGATAACACAGACACTCCTTTAAAGCTGGCATATGTCATTTACAGTATCTTGTGTTTTCTGAATGAACCACATACTGTACATATATTTTCTAGGCCAGTGGTTGTCAAATCTTTTCAGTTTAAGCACCACTTGGAGATTCAGCCTTTGGTTAAGGTCCTGCTTAGCTCATGAAATGAGTACAGGTATCGAAAAATATTGATGTATCAATCATTAAGCCATAGTTCCAAAAATATCTAGGACAGCAAATACACATTCACCCCAAATTTCATCCTAACTGAGCTTCAAGCTGAGCTTTCAAGTGTTTCTAGGAAAGCAAGTAGCCATATTATTCAGTTCTTACCAAAACCTGCCTTCAAGTTAAACCCCTCTGCCACTGCTTTAAGACCTAAGGTGAAAGGGCAACCCCATGATTTGCAGCCATTGCCTAGAGCAGGGGTTCCAAAGGGCCAAAGATAAATATAGTTCATGGCATACTACCATACAATTCTAATCCAAACCAATTCCAAACAAAATGATACTCTAGGTCCAAACACTACCATACATTTGGGAGCTGCTGCTATAGAAAGGGGAGCCAACTCTTGGTATTTTAGATGCAGAATCCTTTGACTAAAGCTCTACTGTATTCTTTTCAGACAAGGTAGTGCATGAATGTATCAAATAAAAGATATAATGGCTAATTCACAAAAAATGGCAACAATCACTTTGTTTGTTAATGGGTGTAACATTTACAAAACGGATGCCATTAAGGCACATCCATGTAGGTGTTCCTGCTTGTACATAATGAATGACATGCAAGTGGGTGTGCACATTTTTAGCCATGGGCCACCTTCATGTATGTGGCCAGTGGCATCCACAGACCCCCTTCTAGGCTACCATTGCAGATCCAGGCATGTATATACCCGAGCCCTCGACTCTGGGTCGGATTCGGCATGTGCCAGTGACATCACTCAATCTACACACATCCAGGCACACACAAGCAGCAGGTGCCCCAGAATGGACCCAGGAGCACAAATAAAATAAACCTTATAAGAAAAGAAAATGGAAATAATAGTAAGGCTGTTATTCTTTATCATAGCTTGATTTTTTTAGCAGAGATGTCTTATATTCAGATCTGTCAAGTGTCAGACACAAGACGCAAGACTTTTTGGATGCAATAGAAGTATTGTCAGTTCAGTGACACACGTTGTACAGTTCTCTCCTTGATGTCTCTGTTTTGCTATATACTGTATGCACAACATTTTACCATAATAAGCTGAGGACAGTTCTGCTACAAATGTATTGCGTTTAGGAAGAGGAGTTCCAACTAACTGGATCTTTGACCAGTGTACAGCAGTGCATTAAAGTAAGCCTGAGTCTAGCCTAACCCAAGTGTTTTTTGACTAATCAACTACTGAATTCCTAGTGCATAGTCATGTGGACTTCTCATGGAGAGGTAAAGTTTGATCTAAATGATACCGCAGAGTAAAATGAGTCACGTTGCTGCACTCATCTAATTAGATGTTCACTCATGTGCATTACTGGTCATAGTCAAACTTTGGTGAGCTACAACACTTTTTAAATCTGACAGTTTCATTTGCTTCATTGCCTAGTGCTTCATATTTTTGCCAGTCACTAAACTCTTTCAACACTTTGCTGATAGTTCCATTTGCGTCATTACGTGCATACAGTTCATCATTGCTACCCTTAATACCTATTAGGCCTTTTCTGTATCCATTACAACTGCGTTTAACTCCACCCTTCTATCGTCCTTTGCTGCCTTGGTTTTAGAACTTTCACAGTACTTTAAATGCCCCTTTAGCTATTTAATTGTCCCATGAAGAGTTACAGGGTTACAAGAGTTAGTTACAAGAGTTAGTTGTTACTGAGGCAACATGGAAAGTATTACCACCATTTATTACAGTCCAGGAATAATTTGTAGTTTGAGTTGGCTTCAGGGGGGGGTTTGTGATTGACAAATAAATAATCCTGGTTTGACAGGTGTATGATATATGATGATTATTACCCCCAAATGAAGCAATTTAAAGTAGTTGGAAAGTAATACTTTTGAATAATACTGGGAATCGCTATGACTAATTGGATTGCCTAAGTTGAGTTCCTAAGATCAGTTGTAAATAATATTGTTTCATTTGGGTAATAATTATATCCTGGAGAGCTGGATGTTTGCTATCCAGATGCCTTGTTAGAAGTGCATATGATATTATTACTGGAAAGAGTACAGTGAGACATGGGAGATAATGAAGGTTTTGAAGAATATTATTGATTGTATGGTATCTCAAATAAAAATATTGAATGTTGGTAGATGTTGAAGTATGTTAATAGAATGGAAATTCCACTAGGATCACAATGGAGTAGGGCTGTGCATTCCACATGGGAACCCTGTTTATGCCCTCTTACAGTAACAGGCAATCCCAATCTGAATTGGTTTGGCCATGCAGTGCCCTTCTTTCATTTGCCAGGTCTATTCTTTCTTCATCAGTCCCCTCCTCTATTCATCCTCCCACCCCTCTCTCCTCCTCTCTCACCTGGGAGCGTCTTTTCATCCAACTCTTCTTCATGTCTAGGAATGGGGGAGAAGGGCAGCGAGGAGCCCCCCAGGCTAGTCTTAGCTGCACTTCCTTGGCTGCTGATGCAGGGTCTCTGTTTACATCCAGTTCAAAAGGTATACCCACAAATGGATGGAGAAAGAGAAGGTGGATGCTTGTTTCCAAGCGATCGGTTGAAAAGATGTCAAATCTCAGTAGCCACTAATTGTGTTCCTGCCGCTCCCAATCCCAGAGCCAAGTCAGGAATACAATGCTTTGAGAGCCAGAGGGAGGGATGGGGGATGGAGACAGAGAAGGGGAGGGAGCAAGCAAGGGAGGAGAGACTGCAAGAAGTGTGTGGCTTAGATACAGGTTTGTGTGTGTTTGCTTTGCATTTCACTGGGCAATCAAGAACTGCTTTGTTATGGCTCTAAAAGCTTCTTTCTGCAGTAAGGTCTACATGGTCAGCATCTCTCCAGCTCTGCCATTGTTCGTTGCTTGGTCATAGGTGTAAACTGCCAGTACCCTAAAAGCAGCATTAGAGCTGGACCTTTGTGTGAACAGGTGCACTTTTCACTTTCCTACATTATTGGGACTTAAAGAACCTAAAGGGTTCTTTGGGCAATGCCAACACAAGGATTAAAGTGGTCATGCTTTTTAAAATTGTTACATTATAGCTTAAATTCATTTTTTATTATTGTTTATTTTGCAATGTTATATGCTTTTTTCACGATAAAGCAAACTGTATTTATTAGGACCCATACCAAACAGAATGATCTGCTTTACACACATGTATTGAACATGCACCGCAGATGCAGTTGAACAGTCCTGCTTTAATAAATGTCACTGTAATCCAGGGATAGACAACCTGTGGCACTGCAACTGTGGGGAACGACGGCTCCCAGTTTTTTGGTGGAGGATGCTGGCAGCTACAGCTTCAGCAATAAATGTCATGTCATTGTTTGCTGGTACATATTTATATGTATACAGTGTAGGGAATTTCCCCACAATCCCATCTCTCCCCTTGATGGCTAAGGATAGACCGAAATTATAAAGCCCAAAAGGGACTGTGTTTAGAGAAGAGTAAGTGGTGTATGTTACTGGGCGAAACTGGCATGTATGGCTGGTAGAATTGAATTCCCCCTTAATTTTGATTTTCAAATGTTGAGAGGTAAGGTAATCTCACTAAGAAATATCATTGGAATTCAATATATTTCAGTGGATTTAGTTGCCTTTTTGAGACATCTAATTGTCTATGCTTCCTACTGAATTCTCATACAAAACGTAGATATGCATGAAGCTTTAAGTTTAGACGAAGAGTGAATAATGACAGAAGCTGAAAATCATTATGCTGTTGTTATTAAGCCATAATCGAGGACAGATGGTGGCGCTTAGGGAAATGGCACACAAGCAATTAACTCTTGACTGAGGGATCCTGCACCCCTGACCAAATAATGCCTTAACCTGTAATGATGGAGAGCTGAACCTTGTGTTATATCTCATGTAGAATAATATATTTATCAATTTAGTATTAGCACATATTTATAAAGTGCCTACATAATCCACAGTGCTGTACAGTGGATGGGTGTAAACATTGAACACATAGATTATATTCCATACATTCAATTTCACAATACAATAGGTATATAGGGCACTGCTGAGTAGAGTTTACAATCTTGTTGATCACTGCTTGTGTAACTTTAAGTGAAGTGCCCACCCTTGGCATGAAACGCATTAGGTTTGAATATGTCCTAATAAAGATTTTTTACTTTTAAATCATCTGGGCTCCTTTCTCATCTAACAGTGTCTATCCTGCCTTTGTATTAATTTTTGCTTGATCAATTAAACAATATGGCCTTTGGACTGGGGTCTGCTTGGGATTAGACTACTGTTAATTAATTTGTAATGAAATAAAGAACTTTTTGAAATTTACATTTATTTTTTGGACAATGTTCTAGCAGTAGAGAGACCCACCACAGTGAATCAGTTTACCCAAATTCTAGGGGCCCATTCACTAAGTTCGAGTGAAGGAATAGAATAAAAAACACTTCGAATTTCGAAGTATTTTTTTGGCTACTTCGACCATCGAATTGGCTACCCTCGATATTCGACCCTTAATACATCTGTCCCCTACTGTCTCTTAAATTGTATTTTATTTTAAGGGGATTGTATTAGTATTTATAGTAGCTGTGACAATTTCTGAAAATGCTTTTTAGTAAATTGCCATCAGTGTTCTAAAGTTTAACACTCCATGACTAACTTTTATGTGAGCTAAGGGAGTCCTGTTGCATCTCCAGTGGGGCTTCAGCTACTTATTTTCACAATCCTGACCTACTGTCTTGCCCTTCTATACTTGCTATCCTGCCCTGTTTCTACTTACAGCTTTCATTCTGAGGTGCTTCAGTGTGTGCATGATGTTGGAAGATGTCTCTATTTGACCTCTATATATAGCTTTTGACTCCATGTGAATCAGTAATTGGCATTGTTGACTTCATGGTTAGTTGTAGTACTGTAGACATCTCTAGCACAATTTCATTGTTAAACTGGTAGCTAATAATAAATTGCTCGTCAATAGGATATGAAAGGTGCAACAATCAGAATGCCTAGTGAAGAGCTTTACTCCTTGACCTTAGCATACACTGGATCTACTGGTGGGCCCTTGCGTGGCAGAAAAACTCTTCCAGTGACAAAACTTCCCATTTGAAATAACCTTAGCTGTTATTTTCCATTATGTTATGTGCTACTTTATCCTCATCCTTAGCAAATAAGAAACCCACCATTAACTCACTATGAACCTGGCAATACACTTTTGAACTCTGAAAATTTCTTACAGATCTGACCATGCTGGGTCTCCTTCATGCTCTCCATTCTTCCACCCCTTGACACTAGGCCTCCTCCCTTTCTTATCTATCAAACACAGCTGTCAATGCCTCCATTGATTTCCAGTCAGATGACCAGAGTGTTCATGTCCCTTGGGTGTTAAGTGAATGGACCAAGCAAAACTTTTGCTGTCTGACCATTAATTAGCACCGGAGTCAGCGTCTCACTAGTCCTGTCTCACACTGCAGTCATTTGCTTTACTTTATTATTAAGTGCACAATAAAGTACGGTTGCGTTAATTACTTGATTAGTTAAAAGTGATTATCACAAGCATACATTATTTTCCCCCTTCTGCATGCAAGCTATTAGCCATGTCCATTCCACTTTAATAATTGGAAGTTAAGTTGAAAAAAAACTCCTGTCAAGTGCAGTCTTTCAAAAACACTCTATAAAGTTATCTAGACGGAAAGTTAGACAAAAGTCCCAGCAGGCCAAGTGACACAATAAATCATTATCCACAGTCTTGATGAGGAAACCAGTTCCATAACCTGACTGCCCTTATAGTAAATAGACCTTGCCTATGCTGATGGTAAAATCCTCTTTCCCCAATTGCAGAACATTTGGTATTGTCACTATACTGTCCAATTGTACCATGCCTGAAGAAGAGACATAGAAAGCTTTTTGATCTTTGGTTAAGGGCTCTGCTATTATGTTCAGGGCAGGGGCTCATTTTCAGTAGCAGCCCTAATGCATTTTGTTGCAAAGGGACATATAAGAAACAACATTGAATTCAGTGTTTTTTTTTTCATTTATTATGTTTGCCTTTATATTCTGTTATTTCCCATATTAAATGTACAGTGTTACAAGGTTGTAAGGGGTTAGTGACCCTTGTTAACCAGATTGATTATGTTGGGCTTGACGTTCATCTCCTGTATTATTTCTTTATTAGTTATATTTTTTTCTCAGCCCTCTCCTAGTCATCCCTTATTCTCAAACACATGGCTGCTTGCTAAGAAGGTTCAAAACCAAACTTGGTAGCTGCAGGAAAATCAAAATCACTCAATTCCAGCTTTAAAAATCTTTAACTAGTTTTAGCCACCCACTCAGTGCACAGAATAGGGTTAATTTGTTTACTAATTATATCAATATGATTAGTATTATAATTATTAAAAACAGGTATTTATAGAATGACAACAGAAGGTAAGAGGGTCCTACTTATAGAACTACTGTACATAGAGTTGTATATCTTACAATATGTAATCCAGATGTTTGGCACAGAGGCCAAAGATTGGATCATCCTGGGTGCAAATGTGATGCCATTGACTATGGACGTCATACACAGACCATGGGCAGTGGTGGAACTACCTGTAAGGGTTGGGTTGTTTTTAGCAGATGAATGGGGTGGTGCAAGTGTGAGGGGCCCATAGAGGTTAAGTTATGATTTTGACCATGGGAATTTTCTGACAAGATCAATATCCGAAATATCTGAAAAGGAAATGGTCACCAAGCATCTGTCCTTATGTCAATACCTTTAGAATATAATTGACATATATCATGCTGAAAGATAATTTAAAGGTGAACATTAGGTTCTTTATCTGTTTATGTATCTGGCACACAGGCACACAGGTAGGTGCTGCTATGTACTGAAAAGTCTCCCCCCACACACACACACACACACATATACAGATTTTCAGATAGGTACAACTCTCTGCACTCCCAGACTGGAAAGAGTTGTGGCTCTTTCTGTAGGAAGGCAACTATGGCAAACATATGGCTTGCTTATGACAGTAGGTGCCTCCCTTGTCTCCCTTTTGCTGTGGATTCTGGCAAATGCCAGAGAGGCTGCTGTAAAATGCCATAAACAGTCACAATTTATTAGGCATGTGGGAGGCTGCTTGGGCCTCTGTGTATTTGAAATGCAAGGGTCTATTGTGAATCCCAGTCAGGTCTGCCATTGTACTCCACTACTGACTCAGTATATTTATCAGGGGCTTACAGCATTAAGCAAAGAAATTGTTGGGTTCAGCAATAAGTATCAGACGTTGTGAACATCCTGGTGGGCTCAAGCCTTCATGGTCCCCGTTGACCCAGGCCCAGTCCGCCACCCAGACTTAGGCCTGCTGCCCCCCTGACCAGGACCAGGCCTGCTCCTCAGCCCAGGCTGTCCCCTCTCCTTGATGACAAGTGGAAAGTTTAGGAAATTGGATGTAAAAGGAATGGGGCACATGCATGGTGGGGGAGAAGGGCAGGTGGAAGGACCTTGCAGTCAGGATGCCAGCTTACATGCCACCTGGTGTGCTGCTATTTCTTAGTTATAATACAGGCCCGGTAATCATCCTATTAAAAAAATGCGATGAGACAGCCATATGCAATTATTCAAACTCGTTAGTATTCTTTCAGTGAACCTTCAGACAGTTGTACAGACTTGATTGATAATGATAAATAAAACAACACAAGCTAATGAAGATAATATAAATACTCTATCATACATATTATCTCATTTAGACCTGCTCTGGGCTTTTTTTTTTAAAACAAAGCTCATTTATCTATTACTTTTCATTAAGCTGTGATTAATCTATGAGTCAAATTGGCTATTTCTTTAATGTGCTTTTCTGTTGTTATGAATCTGGTTGTTCTCACAGTAGGTACCTGGCTTCAACATATGCAGGTTATTGCTGTTTATCCTAGATGACTTAAATAGAGGATTGTCATTCCCATTGCACATTTATTGAGTTATGTCAGCCAAGCCTGGCCTGAGATATACTTGTGCCATTCTCCATACAGGCGTCTATGGAAATGCATGCAGAATGGATTATATTTGTGTACTCTGTGCTCAAATTCATTAAATTGCAACATTTTGTTTTACTGTGTTAAAAAGAAAAATCAGTCAAATGATAATGAAATTAATTTCCTTGTTCATTTTGGAGCACTAAAACCTAACTCTCCATTGCAAAACTGCATGGCATAAAGATTTTCATACTCCTAAATATCATGACCCACATTCTATTTTACCCCCCCCCCACACACAAACACTTGTCCTTACCAGGCCCCTGTTCCCCCGTTAGTGATGCCACTGCTACATCTCAAATGCACGAAAACCCCTACCAATTTATAATGGCCCTTAGGGCCTTCTGTACCGTAATAACCAATTACATTTTTGCTTTTTGACTGCTACTAGGTTAGACCAATAAAAGCTGATTGATTGCAGTTTCAGTACAAG